>NC_031487.1:12073-16856 GCF_001602025.1 Plasmodium gaboni | reverse complement strand
AATAAAATATTATTATTTATATTTTTTTTTTTTTTTTTTTTTTTTTTTTTTTTTTTTTTTTTTTTTTTTTTTTTTTTTTTTTTTTTTTTTTTTTTTTTTTTTTTTTTTTTTTTTTTTTTTTTTTTTTTTTTTTTCATTTTCCTATTTATGAGAATTGTATATACAATAAATTTACATATATGCATATGTATGTATATATATAATTATATAAAAGATTATTGTATATTGAGTATTATAGTTGCTTTTTATATCAAAAAAAAAAAAAAAAGAAATATTGTTATATAAATGGATAAAAAAATATAATATATATATATATATATTAATTATAGTATTCTTAATATATATGTAAATATGCTTATCCAAAAAAATTGTGATTAAAAAGAATTTAGTTTATTTTAAAAATATACAAGAAATATGAAAATTAATATGATATATATAATAATATTATGTATATATTATTTTCATTTTATTTTAGTAGTATTTTGTAATATATATATAAAGTAATTTATTTATAATTATTTCTTTATATATGTTAAAAATTAATTTTTTATTTCCCTTAATTATTACAAAAAAGAAAAAAAAATATATATATATATATATATATAAGTTAATGTTAAATAATTTTTTTTTTTTTTTTTTATCCCTTATTTATGATATATATATATTTTTATATTTATATATCATTTTATTCTTCGGAATACATTTCATATTAAAGAATAAATACGGTAATTATTAAATGAATTTTTTTTTTTTTTTTTTTTAAATAGAAGGTATAATTACCATGAGATTATTTATTGTCCAAATGGGTTTTTATAAAAAAAAATAAAAAAAATATATAAAAGTAAATTGTGCACATATAAAACAATATATACTAATGAAATTTATACAAATCAGAAAAAAAATATATATATGTTTAATTATATATATATACAAAGGTGTATAAGAATAATAAAGTATTACATAAAATATAGTATAAGCATAATTGGGTAAAAGGCATAAATATATATATATATATATATATTTATTTAGTACATAAAAACTATATAGATTATTTAATTAATTAACATATATAAAGCAAAAGCTAGAATTAATTTTCCTGCATATTTATATATTACTTCACTCCAATTAAAAGCAATATATATAACCATTATGAATTTAATTATATTATACATATTTTTAAAATTTTTTTTTAAATGTGCCGCTTTATTAATGGTATTATTTTTATTTTCAATACATGTACTTATATCTGAATATATTTTACGAACAGTTTCTAAATCTAGCTTGTCTAAATAAGCGTTAATCATTGATTTAATATTTTCTTTTTCTTCTGAATTATTATTTGAATCATTATTTATTTCATCATCTGAACTTGTTTCATCTTCATTATTAGCAAAGACATATTGGTTTGTATAATTATTTTCTTCTGATATAGTATTTGTATTATTATTATTATTATCTGTTGACATTGTACTTGTGTCATTATTATTATTATCCGATACTTTTGTGTCTGTGTTATTATTTTCTGTTGATATTGTATCTGTATTATTATTATTTGTTGATATTGTATTAGTATTATTATTATTATCTGTTGATGTTATTTTTGTATTACTATTATCTGTTGATATTGTATATGTATTATTATTATCTGTTGATATTGTATATGTATTATTATTATCTGTTGATGTTGTATTTACATTATTATTATCTGTCGATGTTGTATCTGTATTATTATTATTATCCGTTACATCTATTTCTGTGTTATTATTATCTGTTGATATTGTATTTGTATTATTATTCTCTGTTGATATTGTATTTATATTATTATTATCCGCTATATCTATGTCTGTGTTAATATTTTCTGTTGATATTGTATTTGTATTATTATTATTATCCGATACTTTTGTGTCTGTATTATTATTTTCTGTTGATATTGTATTTGTATTATTATTATTATCCGATACTTTTGTGTCTGTATTATCATTATCTGTTGATGTTATTTTTGTATTATCATTATCTGTTGATGTTATTTTTGTATTATCATTATCTGTTGATGATATATTTGTATTATTATTTTCCGTTGATATTATATTTGTATTATTATTATTATCTGTTGATGTTGTATTTGTAATAGTACTTGCTGTTGAATCTTGTGTTGTGTTTATATTACCAATTAACTTTTTAGTTATACTAGTACTATCGGTTAAATTTGTACTAGTATTACTATTATCTGTTGAACTTGTATTTGTATTAATACTATTATTATGTTGTGTTGAGGATGTATTTGTGATTGTAGTATTATTTCCTGTTAAGGTTTGAGTTGTAATAATATTTTCTGTTGTTTTTTTGGTTGCATTAGCATTATCTGTTAAATTTGTATTTATAGTTGAACTACTGATTCCTGTTGATTTTATATTTGTTTTATTATTTTCTGTTACTTTGGTAGTACTTGTAGTTGTACTACTATTTCCTGCTAACTTTGTATTTATATTTGTAGATGTACTACTATTTGCTGGTAATTTTGTATTTGTACTGTTATTTTCTGAATTATTCCTTATATTTAGATTTGTTCCTGATTTTTTACTATTTACTAATTTTAAAGCTGCACTATATCCTCCCCCTAGAAAGTTCGATTGAAATTCTGACAATAATCTGTCATGCTTTATAATATATGTTGATAAATTGTTGTTATCATAATAAAAATTACATTTTAAATTCTAAAAAGTAATAATAATAATAATAATAAATCAGTATATGTTATATATATATATATATATATATATATATATATATATATGTGTTGGAAAAATAAAATGATACATAAATAAATAAATAAATATATATATATATATATATATATATATATATAATTAAAAATATTTGCATATATTGCATTTGTAATTTTTTCTAATTTTTTTTTTTTTTTTTCTTTCTTACTTTATTAGAATAAAACAATGTTGTCCAGATTAAGAGAGTACATATGGCTGTCTTATAAAAAATATGTATCATTATTTTTTGTATGATTTTTTAAGTTTTTTCTGGTGGTATAAATATTTTCTCATATAAATTATTTTCTTTTTATATTATCGTAATGTATATTCATATATATAACATAAACATATTTTCAGTTGTATATTTATATTATTGTTATGTTAACGTGTACTATTTAAATATATTTTAAGGCACCAATTTTTTTTTTTTTTTTTTTTTTGATCTATAATTATATTTATTTATGTGGTTAATTAAAAATAAAAAAAAATAAAGAAATATATTTATATAAAAAAAAGAAAAAAATTATATATATATAAATATATTATATGTAAATTTATTTTTAAATTTTAACAATATCAATATATTATAAATAATATAATATATGATTTTATTAATAATAATAATGAAACTTATTATTATTATTATTATATATATATATATATTATATGCTTATTATATATTTCATTTATATATGTATCATACTCTTTTTTTGTTTTTTTTTTTTTTTGTATAATAATTATAAAAAAAAAAAAACCCTTTGGATTAAGAAAATTTATCCTATAAATATATGATATATATAAATGTTTTTTTTTTTTTTTTTTACTTTCCTAAAATGATAAAATCTTAAATATGGTAACAAAAAAAAAAAAAAAATAAATAAATAGTTGGTAGTGGGGAAAAAAATACTGTACCCATATAAATATATATTTATATATAATAATTTATTTGTATGTTAACCCTATAAAAATATGAACGGGTTGTACGTATTTTATAATCTTTATAATAATATATATATGAAATGTAGAGGGGGAAAAGAATAAAATAAATTGAATACCTTATGAAATTCTTATTATATATATATATATTATAAATCTTATAAAAAGATTTGAAAATTCATATTTTTTAAAAACTGAAATATAATATATATATATGTATTATATATTTTTTGTATTTTTTAAATTTCAGTTGTATCTTTTATAAAGTTGATATTTTTGTATATATATAAAAATAAAAATATATATATTTATTTATATAATTTTTTTTTTTAAATCGGTATATAATATAATATATAATATATAATATTTCTATATTTTACTTTTTATTATACATATAAAATATGTTTTAAAATATATTCTTTATATTTATATATATGACATCTTGTTATTTATATTCTATAATTTAGGAATATCATAAAATAATAAATTTTAAAAGGTTATGACAAAATTATTTATTATGTTTTCAAATTTATATTTATTTATTTAAGCAAAACAACATATAATTTTTAAAGTTCTACCAATATTTATTTTTATTGTTAGAGAATATTCATATTTTTTTATATGTTTAATACGAACAAATAATATGATAAAGTTATATATTTTAATATATATATATATATATATTTATATATGTCCTTAATATATGTGATTCTTTTTTAGTTATAATTATTTTCAGTTGTGTTTTCTCATTCACAAAATTAAGACATTTATTTTTATATATTAATAAAACGGAAAAAAAATGAGATGGATAAATTTTTTTTTTAACCCCAACGATAAAAAAATAGGGAAAGTGTTTTTTTTTTTTTTTATTTATTAACTGGAAAATAAATAAAAAATATATATTATTTTTTTATCATATAAGAATAATATAAATAACAAATATAGAGTATATGACAAAAGAAAAAAAAAAAAAAAAAAAAAAAGGGGGGGAAAAAAAAAAAATATTGTGTTAAAAAATATAATCTTTAATAAATAAATTAATAATAATTTAATAAGAAAAAAAAAAAAAATAAAAATAA
>NC_031487.1:8219-11773 GCF_001602025.1 Plasmodium gaboni | reverse complement strand
AAAAAAAAAAGGAAATTTTTTTTTTTTTTTTTTTTTTATTAAAAAAAAAAAAAAAAAAAAAAATATTTTTTTTTTTTAAAAAAAAAAAAAAAAAAAAAAAAAAAAAAAAAAAAAAAAAAAAAAAAAAAAAAAAAAAAAAAAAAAAAGAGGGGGGGAACAAATAACAATCTTGTGTTGATATATGTGATCCTTTAATAATAAATTAATGATATATTTATAAGGAAATATATATATATATATATATATATATATGATTTTTATTATGTAATATTATAAAGTGTAATATAATATAAAAAAAATAAATAAATATATACATACATTAAATTATATATTCTTCACATTTGTGTTTCCATATATATATATATATTTTATTTATATAATTTTTTTTTTACACAAGTTATGAAAAAATAATATAGGATGATATTTTTTCAAATAAATTATCCTTTTTAATGTTTTTTCTTTTTTTTGTTATTTTTATAAAATATAAGAGCATATATGATACTGACTTTTTAATAATATATATAGTGTTTTAACAAACAGTAAAAATAATAAATGTATTATATATATATATATTATATATAATACATTTATTATTCATATTTTCATTATATGTTATTATTTAATATAAAAATAAAAGAATTATATTCATAATATAATTCTCTGTTAATTGAATTATCAATACCTTTATTGTTTTTTTTTCATTGTTTATTTTATTTTATTTTATTTTTTATTTAAAATCATTTTATATTGTATATATTTTTTTTAAAAACAAAAAGAAATGTTACAAATGTTATTATGTATACTTATATACATATTTTTTATATTCCTAATTATGAATATGCTGGTTATAAAAAAATAGCGAAAAAAATTTTATTACCATATAATACAAAATGAAAAAAAAAAAAAAAAAAAATAAAATAAAATAAAATGAAAATGGATATAATTTAGAATAAAATATATTATATTTTTGAAAATTAGCACATGGAAGAAAAAAAAAAAAAAAATTTGAATATTTTACTTTATTTATATAATATATATATATATTTTATATATATATATATATATATATGAATAATATATATGAATAATATATAAAACAACATGATAAGCTTATTAATAATCATAATATTAATACAAAAGATAAATGTAGATAAAATAATAAAAAAAAAAAAATTGCATGTATATGTAAACACAACTATATAAATATAATATTTTATTATATTATGTATATTATATTAATTATATATATATATATATTGGTTTTTTTTTTAAATATCTTTTTATTATATTATTAAGAACTAATTAGGAATTCCCCAATTTATGTATTTATTATTTAATTATTATATAATATATATTTATATATATGTCATCTACTTTTTTTTTTTTTTTTTTTTTAAATATTTTGAATTTTAAATAATAAAAAAAAAGAAATAATAAAATAATAATAAAAAAAGTAATAGTAAAAAATACTATTTTTGGGGGTCCTGTATTTTTATATGTAATAATATAAATATATTTTTGGAGTAATTAATTTTTATTAATTTTTTTTTTAGTAATCTCAATATATATATATATATGTAGAATTAGAATGATATGATAATAAATTTAAAATTAAAAATTTTTAATATATCATTTAATTAAAATCTATACTTTTTAAATAGACCTCTCAAAAAATAGAAAAAAAAAAAAAATAAAATAATAATATATATATATATTTATTTATATATATATACTAAACAATATTTTGTATTGTTTTTACAATTTTATACACATATATTTTTTTTTGTTTCATTTAAATGATTTATAAAAATATAGAGTAAAAAAAAAAAAAAAAAAAGAAGAAAAGATAGAAAGAAATTATTTTATATATATATATATAATGATATTATAAAATGGAAATATATTTTGTAGAACTATTAAGGTGTTAACTTTTTTTTAAAGTTGAATAATATATAAAAAAAAAAATATGTATATATTTATATATATATACTTTTTTGTTGCTTGATTTGATTATAATTTTTATTATAAATATAATGGTATCTAATGAATTAGATTGTGAAAAGTATAAAACAAATAATACTAAATTAGATGGTGCAACAAGTATAAATTCTTTTTATAATAGGGATGGTTTATTATTAAGAACGTATTCATGGATAGTAAAAGGAGCTATAGGTATATTTGTATTAGTACATGGTTTAAATTCACATATAAGGTTCCAATTTTTACGACACAATGCAGATATAGTTAGTAATGATAAGGTAATAATAAAAGACGTAGATGATTATTATATATACAAAGATAGTTGGATAGAAAAATTAAATGAGCAAGGTTATTCAGTCTATGGTTTAGATTTACAAGGGCATGGAGAATCTGAAGGATGGGAAAATTTAAGAACTAATGTAAAAAATTTTGATGATTTAGTATATGATTTTATACAATATATTAATATAATTAATGATTCTATACAATCTGAAAATGAGGATAATAATTGTTCATTAAATATGATTGAAAATTGTATGAGTGATAATGATGTATATGAAAATAATACTACAGAAAGTGATATATTTGAAAATGTTAAGGATATAAATGACATATCTGAATGTGAAACTATACAAATGGATTCATATGAAAATATTATAATTGAAACTAATAAAGATTCACCTATTCCAATATATATCATGGGTTTATCTATGGGAGGAAATATAGTTTTAAGAGCTTTACAATTATTAGAAAAAGAACTACACCCAAATAAATATATGAATATAAAAGGATGTATATGTTTATCTGGAATGATAATGCTTGAAAAATTATCGTCAGTTAATTCTTTTAAATTTAAAGGTATGTATGATATAATGAAATTTTTTGGTAATCATTTTCCGAAAAATAGACTTTTTAAAAGATTCAAATTTTCTAAACATCCATATATTAATGATCTTATATATTATGATAAATTGAGATATCAAAAATGGATAACTGGTCAGTTTGCTTTTCAGTTATTTAAAGCCATTGAAAATTTAAGAGAGGATATAAATTATTTTCCAAAAGATATGCCATTATTATTTATTCATTCAAAAGATGATTCTGTATGTTCCTTTAAAGGAGCCATGGAATTTTTCAATGATATTGATATTGAAAATAAAGAATTTTATCCTCTAGATATTATGGAACATTTGTTACCTATAGAACCTGGAAATGAACAAGTGTTAGGGAAAATCTTAGATTGGATATCTAATTTGAACAATAACTATAATACTAGTGAAGAAAATATAATTGATGATGACCCAAAAGAAGAAGAAATTATTGAAGAATTTATAAATAATGATAATAATTAAAATATAATTTATACAAAAAAAAAAAAAAAAAATAAAAAAAAAAAAAAAAAAAAAAATTACTATGTTAATAATTATATTGTTATAAAATATCCCAAATTTAATTATATATATTTTTTTTTATTATTTTTTTATTTTTTTCATTCACATCTTATATTATACATATAATTTAAAAATTTTTCTATTGTATTTTTTTTTTTTTTTTGTAATTTTTTTTTTTTTTTT
>NC_031487.1:0-7919 GCF_001602025.1 Plasmodium gaboni | reverse complement strand
AAAAAAAAAAAAAAAAAAAAAAAAAAAAAAAAAAAAAAAAAAAAAAAAAAAAAAAAAAAAAAAAAAAAAAAAAAAAAAAAAAAATTTTTAAAAAAATAATAAAAAAAAAAAAAAAAAAAAAAAAAAAAAAAAATTTTTTTTTAAAATATTTTTTTTTTTTTTTTTTTTTTTTTTTTTTTTAAATTAACCATATATATATATATATATATATATGTAAAATAATATATGATGATGAATAAAATTTCTTTCTTTCTTTCTTTCTTTCTTTCTTTCTTTTTTTTTTCTTTATTTTTTCTTTTTTTTTTCTTTATTTTTTCTTTTTTTTTTCTTTATTTTTTCATTTTTTTTTGGTTTAATTTAAATTGATGTATTAAAGTTATGATTATTTATGATTTTTGTTTCTGTGTGTTATGTTTATATTTATATTTTTTTGTTATTGTAAAATAATTTACTGATGTAGATATATATAGTATTTAAATACATTATTTATTTATTTCATATTGTTTTACTTTTTATTATATTTTTTTTAGTATTATATATAAATTATGTATTTATGAAAAGTCATTTTATAAATACATTTTCATATAAACAAACGTAAAAAATATTAAAATAAATATAATATATATATTTATATTTATAATTTTAATTTTCCTATTCAATTTTTTATGACAGTTGATGTTGTTCTTTATTATTAATATTGTTGTATATAAATATATATGTGAAATATTTAGATATATGTTTAAAATGACAATAAATATGTGAATATTGTTAATAAAAAAGGATAAGATAAATGAATAAGAAAAAAAAAAAAATATATATATATATATATATATATATATATATTATACTGCACAGGAGTCTTTATATAATTTATAATATATATTTATATATATTTTTATTATATAAAATTTTGTAAATACTATTTAAATACTTAATCGTCTGGAAGTTCTTCTAAAGCATCTTCAAATATGTCATCATTTTCTTCATTTTCTTCATTATTTTTATTTATTATTGCTTGTACCCCCTGAACTAGTTCTTGCGTTTTTGTTATTGAAGATTGTATGATATTAGTAGCTTGTTTGATTGTAATATGGGGTTCTATATATATGATTCTTCTATGTATTTGATCCGATATTGGTTGTAATTCTTTAACTAAATTTTGTGTTTCTCTAAGAACTTCTGTTATTACCTTTACTGCATCTTGTATTGTACGAATTGCTTCTCTTGTTGCTTCGAGTACATCTTGAGCAGTTTCTAATGTTGGTTGTTCAGAATCAACAACTAATTGTACGGTTTGGATCATGGATTGATCATTTTCAGTTATGGGATCTTCTAATTCTAAATCGAGATGTACTGATTGAATAACGGGTTCTGTTAATTTTACGTCAGATTGTTTTTCTTCTTCTATTGTTTGTTCAGATTGAAGGGTCGGTTGTATTGATTGCATTGAGTGTTCATTTGTTTGTTCTTCATGAGCTATTTCCTGTTTAGTTTCAACTGCTGTTTTTTTTGATACTATGTTATGATTTTCTATGTCATCTGTTTGTTTTTCATGAACTATTTCCTGTTTAGTTTCAACTGCTGGTTTTTTTGATACTATGTTATGCTTTTCTATGTCATCTGTTTGTTCTTCTTTTTCAATTAAAGGTGGTAAGGGTTTATATAGTGATTCTTCTAGTAATCTAATTTTTTCTTCTGCTTGTATGATAAATTGTATTTCCTCAAAATCTGTGCGCATTTCATTTATTTCTTTTTTTTCTTCTATTTCTTGTACATCTTCAATAGGTTCTGTTTCTTCTTCCATATTGTCCAATGCATCTAAATCAAAATATGGTATATCTTGAAAAAATTGTTCATAATTATATAATATGGATAAATTATCTCTTTGAGAAGTTCTTAGGGTGGTTGATATATAGTTTTTATATTTTTCTTTGTTTATATGTTTTGGATGCATTTGATTTTTATTATGAATATCTTGACTAATATGTTCAAATGAGTGGGTCATAGATTCTGAATATGTTTGTATAACATAATTAGTTAACATTTTCCATAGTGTTCTATTTTTATTTACAATTTTTTTAAATATGGATGATTTGGTTGTAGGTTTATTAATCCATTTATAGAAAATATTATTTATATATTTTTCATACTCTACTCTAGCTAAGATAATGTATTTTCTACATTCTTTCCATTGTATTTCTGCTATATACTGATCAATGTTTTTATATTTTTGTATTAATTTTTCATGATGTTTATATAAATATTTTGTTTTTATATTATATTTTTTTTTTTCATTCTTCATGACATCCCACCATAAACTATACATTTTTTGTTTATTATTTATACGATTAGTTATTAACTGATCTATATTTTTATTTATTTCTTGCTCAGTATTATTACCATCAAGTAGTGAACATGCATGACCAAAAGTAAGACTCGTATGGTTATTCCACAATCCATGTTTATTTATGTTTTTTTGTAACTTATTATGAGAATCTGTTAATTTTCTATCTACTTCTCCGAATGCATCTTCAATAGATAATTTATCTCCTAGCCTTTTAGGTGCAATATTAATATTGGTAAAAAATTTATTTGGAGATATTACCACATTTTCATTAGAAGCAAGAAGTTCTGTTTCAATTAAAATTCTGGAATGTGTATTATTACTTTTTATATTTGATAAAATATTATTGTTACGGGAAAATCCATTCTATATTTATTTAGAAAGAGGAAGAAGAAGAAGTAAAAAAAAAAAAAAAAAGAGTTAGGGTAAAATATAAAATGAAATATTATATTATGCATATATATATATATATGTATATGTATTAATATTATTTTTGTGTACTTACCATTGAGATTACGTATATTATTCCAAGAATAGATATACCAAAGCGTTTAGAAAACAATGAATTAAAAAATGATTTAATTTTTTTTTGGTGTTTTCTTTCATTATCAAAAGAATATATAATACAAGTTTTACAGTTTAAGTAATTTTTATTTAATAAACCTGTAGGGTTAATAAAATTAGAATCGTTAAATTGTCTCATTTTTAATTAATTATTTATAATACATATTAACAAGGTTAAAATGGATTGCATAAAATAAACAATATATAAAAATAATATCAATATATATATATATGTATATATTTTTTTCTTATATTTTTTAAAGGTTTAAGAACAAATTATACAACACATATGCAAAATTCATAATTTTAATGAAAATTTTATATATAATTCTTTGTGTTCATCATAATAAGAATATAATATTATATAAAAAGGAATATTAAAAAATTATACAAAAAAATAATATATGTATTTTAACTTATATAATAAAGTTAAACATTTAACTATACAGAAAATTAAAAACAAATTACAGCCTTATATAATATTATATATATTTTTTCTCACAAATAATATTTTCATTTTATTCTCTTTATAAATATATAACATTATATATATATATAATTAAATAAAATATTTTTTTATTATAATATATATATAAATATTACATTATATTATTTTAAAATTTTTATAATTATTAAACAATAATTCATAGAACCGAACAACCACAACAACAACCAACAACCATAAAAAAAAAATAAAATAAAATAAAATAAAAAAAATAAAAAATAATATATAATATTATTATATATATATAAAAATATATATTTTAAAAATTATATATATTTTTATATGCATGCATAATATAATATCTCTTAAGGTATGAAAAATTAATATATATATATATATATATTATATATGTATAATCATAGATTCTTTTTTTTTTTTTTTTTATTACATATATAATAATATATATAATTATTAAATTTTTTTTTTTTTTTGTTTAAATATTTTTTGATTTTTATTTGCTTTCTTGCTTTTATGTAATCATACGTAAAATAATAAAATGAAAAAAAATATGTGAAAAAATATAAAAATAAAAATATATTTGAAGTTTAATAGTTTATAAATAAAAATATATAAATATTGTATATATATATATATATATTCAAATTGAAAGAAATACAGAAAAAAATATTTATTATATAAATATGTTACGCAAGATCATGACGAAAAGGTATATATTATATAACTTCATTTATTTTTTTATCAAAATAGGGATAACCTCTTTTGTTTTTTTTATCTTTCTCTTTTAAATTCAAAAAAAAAAAAAAAAAATTCTCAAAAGTGTTGTGTCTTGATTTTTGAGAATATAATAAAAAAAATATTATTTATTTTTATTTTGTTTTAAATTTATAGAAAATGTGTTTATACATTCATAGCATGATTATAAAGGTGATATAAATCTATATATATATATATATATATATATATATATATATATAATATTAAATATATGTAAAAGTTATATATAAAAAAAATAACAATAAATGATAAAAAGAAAAAAAAAAAAAAAAAAGGCATATGCGAATTTTTTTGTTGAATTATGATTGATATATTTTATAAAAAAACAATTCCACATTATAGGTTCAATTTGGATTGTATATATTATTTATAGGTGACAAAAATTATAATTTATAAAATTTACATGAATGAAATATATATATATATATATGTATTTAATATTTATAAATTATAAAAGTTATATATTTTATTTTAATATATGTCTATTATTATATATAATATATAAATCTTTTAAGAATTAAAATTTTAGGGTAAATTTATATAACACCATATATATTAGACAAAAAAAAAAAAAAAAAAAAAACAATATAATACAAAACTATTATGTGATCTATATTATATTGATAAATAAGTAAAAAATAATTATTCTGTTATATATTTTGAGGAAATATGAAATGTACATATAAAAATTTGTTTCCTTTATTTGAAAAAAAAAAAATATTTATAATATATATATTATATATATATTTTTTTTAAATATTTATTTGTAAATATTCTTACTTTTTTCTTTTTATGATAATATGTTTTTTTTATTTTGTTAGTATTTTTCAAAGAAATTTACGAAAATATAAATGTAAGTTATGATGAATTTTTTTTTTTTTTTTTGTTTTTTTTTTGTTAAATGCAATATATTTGAAAATTTTTATATTCATAAATGGAGATATTATAATAATAATAAAAATATTTTATTTTTGAATAATATATAGAAAAAAAATGGAAAATATAAATATATATATTAATATTTAATAATTTTGGAAAAAGAAATATCATATATTTTTTTTTTTTTTTTATTGTTATTATATATATATGTTCTATCTTTTTTTTTTTTTTTTTTTTTTTTTTTTTTTATAGACCTTAATATAAGTTTGAATATTTTATTTTTCTTGGGAATTTATTTGCAACAAATTATTTATTTATTTTTTTTTTCTTTTTAATATCATTTTGGAATGAAAAATTGGTGATAAAAAATGATTTATTAATGTATACAAACTTATTTAAAATTATATGAGTCTCTATGTGATTATAATAGTGTGTATTATATATATATATATATATATAATTAATATATTAAAATTTTATGTAATTATCTTGAATATTAGTATATTTGTCTTTTGTTAAAAATTATGTAAATCTTTTCTGTAAACCAGGAAGGAAATTATAAAAATAGTATATATAAAAATTAAAAAATAAGCATAGTATATAGAAAAGGAATATAGAAAACAAAATTAGATTAATAAATAAATATAAAAATAAAGAATTTAAAAAAAAAAAAAAAAAATGTGTTTATTGAATTTATATAAATATATTATAATGGGAATAATATATATTAATATATTTATATATGTGCAAGAAAGTCATAATTTTTTTTTTTTTTTTTGCTTTTTTCTTTTTGAAATCATTTCCTGTATTTGTATATAAAAATCCAAAAAATAACTAATACTTATTTAAATATGTTTCACCTTAAACTTATATGTATCTACAATTTATATTTTTCCTTAACATTTCATATTGTTCAAAAGTTATTCTCTTCTTTTTTTTTGCTTATTTTTTTTTTTTTCTTCTTCTTCTTCTAATTTCTGTTTTTCTAATTTTTTCATTTTTTTTCTTCTTCTATTTTCTTTTGATGTATCCCATACTATATGTTTTGCTAAGTGTGGATTTTGTAAATAATAAATATCATCTTCTATATTTTCTAAATCAACAAAACTACGAATCATTGGATGATCTTCATATTTTTTGATATGCTTTTTAATTTCTCTGTATAATTTATATTGACGATTTGGATCACTTTTATTAACATTTAAACAAAGTAATTCTTTAAATTTACCTTTAATATCATGAGGAAGATCCAATGTGTCTACAATACGTTCTACATGATTTTCATTGTAACGTTGTAGTACATTTTGCAAACCACAGTTATAATTATTATCATTTGATGATTGACGATTTTGTAAAATAGAATTATATGTAGGTCTACTAATTGTTTGAGTGTTAACTTGTTCGTTTCTTTTAGACATAGATTTTGTTCCACTTTTTTCAGCTGTTGCTTTTGTAGAGCTTTGTGCGCAAGTATTACTTGAATTCGTAATTGATTCATTTGGATATTTGTTTTTATTATGAGATGAAGGTTTTTCTACAGATGCTTCTGCGAGTGATCTAATTTGTATTAAATTTGATACATGATATATCTTATTTTGTTTATTGATGGAGGTATGTTGTACATTCTACAAATAAACAATCATACATATTGTATATATAATATTGTATAATTAAATATTAATGCATATATATATATATATATATATATATATATATATATAATTTTTAATTATGTTAAATGAATACATATATATATTTATTAATTATATTACTTTTTCCGGTGATATAACATAAAGAAGTAGACCGAAAAGTAAGATTTGTTTCATCTGAATAATAAAACATTATGAATAAATTATATATAATGTATTATTTTTTTTTTAAATATATTTTTGATCGATATATTTAAAGACAGAAAAAATATATATATATATATATCTATTATTTTTAAAATAAAAGGTATATATTTATATATTTTATTTTTTTTTATTCCTTATTATCTTTTATTTTTATAAGCTATAATTATATATGCTTCTTTTCATATATATATATATATATATATATATTTTACAATACAATATATTATTTATTTTTTATAATGATTATTTTTTAATTTATGTTATTTTTAATATCAATAATATTATTAATAAACATCATTTGTATTCTTTTTAAATAATACGTATAATATTAATAATTTTTTTATAGATAAAATTATTAATGTTGTAATACTTATATATAGAAGGATACATTATATTTAATTTTTGTTTTTTGGTTGTTAGAAATAATACTTTAATAAGAAATATTCATATATATCTTTTAACAATTCATTTGTTATTAATATATATATATATATATATATATAATATTTGTATAAAACAAAAAGGATATATTTATATTTTTTATATATTTCTTTTAATAGTATATAGGTTTTGTTTTATACAAAATATATTCAATTTATAATGCATACTTATTTATTATATATATTATATTAAACTTTACATTTTATTTTATTTTGAATAAAACATTTTTTTAATTATAAAAAACATATAGCTAAAATATTACAAGAATGTATTATTTTAAAATTTTATTTTTAAATTTATTTATATATATGAATTGAATAAAAAATATGCATTAATACATATTTGTTTATATATTAGTAATAAATTTGTTTTAATCTATATTTATTAAAATAATATATATATTAAATATTATGAATAAATTATATTATAATTATATAAACGTTATATTATATATATATATATATATATATATATAATGACTTATTTGTTATTTATTTATTTTTTTTTAATTTATTATTTATTTTTTTTTTTAATAATTAATAAAAATATATATAAATAAATAATATTAAAAGTTTCAATGATGATTAGAAATATT
>NC_031486.1:1149777-1153970 GCF_001602025.1 Plasmodium gaboni | reverse complement strand
TATAATATATATATATGTATATATTATAAGTGTATATTCCTTTAATATTTATTATTTTCATTCATTATAGTATTATATAAATGTTACATGGAAACCACAATATTTATCTTCTATTTTATACTCATGTATTAAAAAATATATATATAATGATATATTTATATTGGTTAATAATTCATTGAATCATTATAATTTGTAATTCTTAAATTTCTTTTTAAATATATTTTTATTACACTAATTCATTTTTCTGTTTATAATTTTTATTATTTATATTTTTCTTCATATACATCATCTATTTTATATTCATCAATATATGGAGCCTCTATGAGGCACTTTTTATAATTATTTATTGATGGATTATAATAACATAAAATATTTATAGAGTCATCCATATTCATTTTTTTACAGTAATCAGAAAATTTTGTACTATTCAAGTCATTTTGTTTTTGCTTTTTCGTCTCTTCATTTACTGTTAATCTTTCTTTTTTTTTTTGACTTGATAGTTTTTTATTATCCACATTTTTTACTTTATCCTTATATTTCCTACCTATTCTTCGCCTACGTTCATTTTTTATTTTATTATTATGCTCTTCTACTTCTTTTTCATTGTCTGTTTCAGTTACATTTTCATTATCCATTTTAACTACTTTATCATCTTCTTTTTTTTCTTCTTCTTCGCTATTTTCTACCTTTACATCAATATTTTCACAATCAATACATTCCTCACTTCTTAAAGTTTCATTTAACTTCACATATGTATTCATAAAATTATTTACACCATTCATCATAATTTCTTTACATGAATTTAATACATCTTCCTTTAATTTTCTCCATGATAATTTAGTTGCATCCAAAAGAATTTTATATTCACGAATGTTCGTTTCATTATTCTTGAACCATATTTCAAATATGTCAACAATATAAGGCTCATTATTTATTCCATTGATAAAAATTATATCATTACAACTATAAAATAATCTATTCGAAATATCTAATGGTACAAATTTACTTTTTGGTAAGTTCTCATAAAAATTCTGTAGTTCCTCTTTTACTAAATAATATTTGTCTTCCTCATTCTTCATAACTCTACACCAAATTCTATACATTAGTTTTGTATCAGAACATCCGTGTTTTATAAACGCATCCAGTTCTTTTCTTATTTCTAGATCTTCTCTATTCATATATTTATCAGTATTTTTATTATCATATGGATAAAGGCAATAATTTTTACACATCTCATCATCACATAAATCTCTAAAAAATTCGTCACACATTGTAAATACGTTACACTCATTCATTTCATAAGATTTCTCAAATATTTTCTCGATTTCCTTTTTACGTGATATATCCGATACATGTCTTAGCTCATCCAAAATAACTACCTCCTCATTATTACCCTCATATATACTATTAACACTATTTGTTTCATGGGACCTTCTTGAAAACATAAGATAAAATAAATAAAAACAGCAAAATGACGCTCTTTTAACATGTAAGCTTTCTTCAGATGATGAAAATGTACCTTCGCTTAAATTTCTTCCATACGTATCTCTTAAACGAAGTACTGATTTTTCATAATCATCAATACTACAAATCTTTATAAAGAAAAATTAAAATATAATATATATATATATATATGTATATTTATAATATAAAATTAATGTCATACATATATATATTATTTTTATTTTATATTTTTTGTAAACTTACTATTGATATTATAAGTATAATTGCAATTATATTCGCACAGAAATATTTATACAACAACCAATTTAAGATGTTCTTTGAATCATTTTTATCCTTTACCTTATCACAATTGTATATATCTCTATAACAATCTTCGTACTTTAAATTGTTACTACTCAATAATTTTATATTAAATATAGAATTACATGTATTACAATATATCATATTTTAACAACAATTTTGTAGACTAAATAATTTTTTTTTTCTTTTTAATTATATGTATATATTAAGAGAATGTTCTATTTCTATATTTTTATAAATTAATAAGAATTCTCAAAACAAAAAAAATTTTCCCTCATTTTTTCATTTCATTTATTTATTTATTTATTTATTTTATTGTTTTTTCAAAACGAAATAAGAAAATGAACATATTATATTAAAAATATAAGAGTATGTCATTAAAAAATTATTAAATTATATCTTATAAAAGAACAAAAATTTTGAATATCATCATAATGATACAAATAAATATATAATATATGTCACTTTTTTATAAAATAACCATAATATATTATTATCTATATATTAAGACGTCCAATAATATATAGGAGTACAAAAAAAAAAAAAAAAAAAAAAGTACACCAAAAGAAAATAAAATTTTTATAAAAAAAAAAAATAATAACATGTATTTTCCTCCTTTTTTAAATTTATTTATTCAAATATAACCATCAAATCATACATTAAATGAAAAATATATAACATATATAATATAATATATACCTATATTAAAAAGAATTTCATTTTTGTAAAATATATATATTTTCCTTAAATTATCAGATATATATTATTTTCCAACATTTAATTAAAAGGGACAAAAAATTAGTTTAAGTATCATCGGATGTTTTCACATAATATTATTATAAAAAAATACATAAACAAAAACTAATAAAAAATTTTCATCTATATTTTAATTATTAAACATATTCCTCTTATCAAAATAAAGCATAATAAAATTTTATTTCATATATATATTTTACAAAAATTATGCTGTTGAATTATTATTTATATACTTTCAATCTACATATATTTTACATAGTATATAATTTATGTGTCTATAGAGACTTTTTGTTTCTTGCTTTTTTTTCTTTTTCTGAACGTTGCTCAATATAAAAATATAATTATCTAATTATATTTGTAACATATTAATGAGAATAAAAAATTATTTTATTTTTAATATTATTACACACACTAAAAACAAATAAAAATAAAATAATACATTAAAATAATTAATATTATTTATAAAAAGTTTATGACCTTGTTTTGTATATTCATATTACAAAGCAAGGAAAATATAAAATATCAAATTTTTTTTTTTTTTTTTTTTTGGACTTTGATTATTTAAAAAATGAATAAATGCTCATATTATTTTCATAAATTTTTTTAATATTTACAATAAAATATATATATATTCTTTTTTATTTAATTTTAATAATATTAAATATAATAAATGCTGTACATATATATATATATATATATATATGTATTGAAAAAACAAAAAAATGGCGTTGCCCATTCCGAACGAAACTTCAGTATCTTGGCTGCAACTTTTTATCTCAGAAACTCAAGGACGCGGAATCGAACCTGGGTCACTTCAAAGAAAACTTACATACCTTCCCACTGGATCGTTGGGACAACTAAAATATTTATGTATACAGAAACTCAAGGACGCGGAATCGAACCTGGGTCACTTCAAAGAAAACTTACATACCTTCCCACTGGATCGTTGGGACAACTAAAATAATTTATATTTATAAAAGTGTATACCCCTTTTAAATTTTTCCTTCAAAACAAAAATGTGCACATACATATATTTATATATATCAATATAAACATACATTTTTATATATATATATAAATAAAAAATTAATAAATTTAAAATATTATTTTAAAAAATTAAATGAATAAAATGAAATAAAATAAATTAAAATATATAAGGAATATTATATATATATATATATATATATATATATTCATAAAGCGTAATTTTCCAACATACTATATTTTTTTTTTTCTTTTTATGAACATTCAAAAATTTTAATATAATTATTCATATTTCATCATTAAATATATATATATATATATATATATATATATTTTAAATTAAAATAAATTTTTTCATTATTCCTACAACAATTTGGGGAAAATAAATCATTTTCCTTAAATGAAGAATAAATATATATATATATATATATATATATATATATATATATATATAATTAAACAATGAAGATACTCATTTAAAAAAAAAAAAAAAATTGAAGCATAATTAAAAAGAAGTTTATTTTAAATAAATTTATAAAAATAAAATTAAAAAATTGTATAAATATTGTATGCAATTATTAAATATATATTAAGAATAACCAATATGGACATGTTTACAACAATATTTAAGAGTGTAAAACGTTTGAAAATAAAATTATTGAGCAAAAATATATATATATATATATATA
>NC_031486.1:1113379-1149477 GCF_001602025.1 Plasmodium gaboni | reverse complement strand
AATACAAAATGGTGAATTCAAAAAGTTAAATATAATTAATATTCATAATAATAAAGAGTATATTTTAATATAAGTAATATTGAGTAATAATATTTTACTTATTAATATTAAATAATGAAAAATAAACATAATATATATATATATATTTATTTATTTATACAAACATACATTTACGTTTACATTTAATTATCTTAATGCACAAAAAAAAAAATAATAAAATATATAAAAATAATAAATAAATATATGTTATATAAAACATTTAATGCTTCAATTCTGGGATTTCATTTCTATAAGTCTTTGAGCAAACTTTTTATGATTAAAATTATCAGGATCTATTTGAACCGCTTTATTTTGATAAGAAATAGCTTCATTTATTTTCCCTAAATTATTATAACATGAAGCAATCAATGATAATACTTCTGTGTTTTCTGGTTCTTTTTTAAGTATTGCTTCAAAATATGATAAAGCTATATTATTATCAATATATCTATATAAATTTCCTAATGAAAATAAAGTGGGTATATGACTTTCATCATTTGAAAGGATAAGCTTAAATGTTTTAATAGCTTTTTCAGTATTATTCATTTGTTGATATAATACTCCTTTTTTATATATATATTCAATTTTTGAAGGGTTATAAGAACATGCTTTATCATAATAATATAAGGATTTATCTATAAAATCATGAATGCAACAAAGATCTCCAATTTCATTATATAATGAAGCTATTTGTTTATTAATATAAATATTATTTTCATCAGATAAAGTTGAATTAGAGCCTAATTGATCCTTATTATTATTATCATTATGTTTTATACAATGTGTATTTAATTTTATAGAATTATTTTTTAATTCTTGTGGTCTTATTTCAAATTCTAAGATATTTTTATATATTTTATTATTATTATCTTTTAACTTTTTCAAAATTTTCAATGCTTTAAAATATAAATCTAATGATTCTTTATAATTACAATTTCTAATGTCTCGAGCTTTCTTAATTATTTCATCTATATCATGTTCTTTAAAATATAGCTCTTCATCATTTTCGTAATTTTCGACTTCCAACAATTTCATGCTAGCATAATTGTAATACTCCAAATTCTTACTTCCGAAGGCGCCCATTTTTAATAAAAATTGATCACTTAGATATATGTTTCTTTAAAAGGATAACATATATATATATATATATATTATTTTTTTTTCTAATTTCTTTTTTTTTTTTTTTTTTTTTTTTTTTCGACTTTTATTTATTCTGCCTTTTTTACATATTCATGTTAAGAAATACATAAAAAAAAAATAAAATAATACAATATTAATTCAGAAGAAATGTATTTTCTTTTATTTTTTTTTTTATTTATAATTTTTTTTATTAAATTATTAAAAAAAATATAATAATAATTTTACATTTATATATTTATATATATATCATAACTTATAAAAAACTTTTTTCAATAACGGAATATTAATACATAAAATAATAATACATATGTACAATATATATATTATGTTTTATATTCTTTTAATATATTTTTTAATACATAACTTATTGTAATATCTCATATGTTAATAATTATGTATTATATAAATAAATAAATATATATATATATATACCTCACATTATGCATAATGTATATTCAGAAAACACACGAAAAATAAAATGTACATAATAATATAATACATTTATTTAATAAAGGTATAAACATACTTTTCGAAATTTTACTATATATATTAAAATACAGAAATTTTTAAATACAAAAGTATATTTCATAAAATATGATACGTCCATTATATATTTTAAATTATATAGAATTAACAAATTGGACAAATTCATATATATATTTTAAAAGTAGGCATATATATATATTATACTAATTTTTTATTTTTTTTTTTTTATAATATAAAAAATATTCAAATATATTACTGTATATCCTTTTTAAATATTTTATACTTTACATTTTTTTTTAATACTCCATGTTTCCTCGCATATTGGAAATTCTCAGGAGTGCATATTTGCAGTTTGCGCTTTTTTTTTTTTTTTTTTTTATAAAAAGAAAATATTACATATATATATATATATATATATATATATATTTATATATATAATATATATATATAATAAATGTTTTGTATTATTATTCATACACTTTTTATACATATTTAATATAAAGAATATCTTATATCCAAAAAAAAAAAAAAAAAAAAGAATAAACAAGATACTAAAATTATATAATTAGAAAAGGATATATATCTTCATAATTCATTTTTTAATATATATATATATATAATACAATAATTTACAAATGTAATATATTTTATTTAAACCTTTTAAAATTAACATATACCAGAATTGTCCAAAAAATATGATTGTACATTAAAATATTTATATATACAAAACGATTTATAAACGCAATACACATATATATAATATGTTAGCTCTCTTTCTTTTAAAATATCCTTATTTTGAATGGCCTATGATTCAATTTTTATCATTTTTTTTTTCACAAACTTAAATATTCTTTTATATATAGTTTTAATTAAATGTCCTTTTTCATAACAATAATATGTATAAAACTATAAGAACCATATATACAAATTGCTTATATCCAAATGATGTATTTTCTTTCTTATATTTTTATATGAATATATTAAATAATATAGAAAAAAAAAAAAAAAAAAAAAGATAAATCAGTTGTATTTAAACAAATATGGAAACAATTAAAAATGTTCATTAGTAAAATGAAATTATCTCTATACATAAGGAAAAGAAAGAATAAAATTAATAAAAATAACATATTTTTTAAAAACATGATATATACAGTTATTTATATTTATTTTAGGTTTCTTTTTAAAGAATTAAATAATTTATAAAACTATATATTTTTTTTTTTAAATAGCAATTTACCTCATTTTTTCCTTTATAAGTATATTTAAAAAAAAAAGAAAAAAAATATATAAATAAATATATATATTAAATTGGTTTTTCTAATATTCATTTCCATATATAATTCAATAAATAAATATAAAAAATATATTTTATCATATATATATATATATATATATATATATATATATATAATATATTTTATGAGCTTACGTATATTATTATTCCATTATATATATAGGTATAGAACATTTATACATTAAATATATTTATAATAATATTATATATATATATATATATATATATATATATAATTCAATTATACTATTAAAAACACTTCATTTTCAATAAAAAAAAATTTTAGTATCAATTTCAATTATGTAATATAATATTTATACTTATATAGAAAGAAATAAAAATGTAACGGTAAAAAAATATATATATATATAATTTATAATATAATTATATATAATTTTTACATAAATATAATATATTTTTCCTTCATTTTGTTTGTCAGTACAATAAATTTTTTGTTAT
Organism: Plasmodium gaboni; assembly: GCF_001602025.1. Lineage (NCBI taxonomy): Eukaryota > Apicomplexa > Aconoidasida > Haemosporida > Plasmodiidae > Plasmodium > Plasmodium gaboni. The sequence continues at coordinate 1,146,059 of NC_031486.1, read as the reverse complement.
ATATATATATAATATATATATTATAATATCATTGAAAGGAAAAATATTAAAATTTAAAATATAAAAAAAGTTAGAAATTTAAATTTATTATATTATTTAATATATATATACTTATAACATCACATATATTTATTGTACAACTGCTAATATTTATTTATTTTTATTTTTTTAAAGATGGATTATGATAACCATTATACAATAAAAAATTCAAATGATAATAATTTGAAAAAAACCAAAAAAAACAGTATAATAAAAAAGAAAAAAAAGAAAAAGAAAAAAGATATTATAGAAAATAAGGATGATAATATAAAAAACTTAAAAAATGAAAATTATTTAATCGAATCAGAAGTAGAAAGTGAAAGTACTAATGACAACGTTTCATTAAACAATATACAAGAAGATAACGAATTATATGAAAATATTGAAAGTGATCAAAATATTCAAAATATTCAAAATAATCAAAATATTCAAAATAATCAAAATATTCAAAATAATCAAAATACTTCAAGTGAAGAAAATTGTGACCCTGATAAAAATGATAAAATATACACAAATGAAATAAAAAGTAATAACAAGAATCATGATAATAATGATGCAAAAGAACACTTTTATAGTGAATTAAAATTTGAAGATTTAAATATATGTGATGCATTAAAAAAAGGTTTAAAAGAATTAAATTTTGTTACATTAACAGAAATTCAAGCTAAATGTATTCCTCATTTTTTAAGTGGAAAAGATATATTAGGAGCCGCTAAAACGGGGTCAGGAAAAACATTAGCTTTTCTTGTACCATCAATAAATATTTTATATAATATAAAATTTTTACCTAAAAATGGTACAGGTGTTTTAATAATATCACCCACTAGAGAATTATGTCTTCAGATTTATCAAGTTTGTAAAGATTTATGTAAATATATACCACAAACGAATGGAATAATTATTGGTGGTATGAGTAGAAATGAAGAAAAAAAAAAATTTATTCATGGAATAAATATTTTAATTGCCACACCAGGAAGATTATTAGATCATATGCAAAATACAAAAGAATTTATCTATAAAAATTTAATATGTTTAATTATTGATGAAGCTGATAGATTGTTACAAATTGGATTTGAAGAAGAAATTAATTTAATTATAAAGAGGTTACCAAAAAAAAGACAAACAGCCTTATTTTCAGCAACACAAACTACTAAAGTAGAAAGCTTAATTAGACTTTCTTTACAAAAACCAATATTTATAGAAGTTACTACAAAAATTGCAACTGTAGAAAGATTACAACAAGGATATGCTTTAGTTGATGAAGATAAAAGATTTCTTTTATTATTTACATTTCTTAAAAAAAATTTGTCAAAAAAAATAATGGTCTTTTTTAATAATTGCATGTCAGTTCAATTTTATAATGACTTACTTAATTATATTGATATACCTACATATTGTATCCATGGAAAAAAAAAACAAAATAAAAGATTAAAAAGTTTTCATGATTTCTCAGCTGCAAAATGTGCCATCTTATTATGCACAAATGTAGCTGCTAGAGGTCTTGATATACCAAATGTTAATTATATAATACAATATGATCCACCTGATGATTCAAAAGAATATATACATAGAGTTGGAAGAACATGTAGAGGACAAGATTCAAATGGATCAGCCATTATATTTCTAATGAAACATGAATTGAAATTCTTAAATTATTTAAAGTTTTATAATATACCAATAAATCAATTTGCTTATGAACCAAACAAACTTATAAATATACAATCACATATACAATCTATTGTAACCAAAAATTTTCATCTCCACAAAATGGCAAGAGAGGCATTCAAGTCTTATTTGAACGTAATATAATGAATTATAATTAAATATACCAAGTGTTTATATATATATATATATATATATATATTTATATTTATATGTATCTATATTTGTGTATTTATATTATTATATAATTATATATTTTTATATTTCTTCTTAGGGTTATATAACTTATGCATTAAAAGACGTATTCGATGTGAACAACCTCAATCTCCTTTTGACTTCCAAAAATTTTGGATTAGATGTTCCCCCAAAAGTTGACTTAAATTTAAAATTAAATGTCAAAAAAAAAAAATTTAAATAAATAAAAACAATAAAAATATTATCATGATATGCTTATATATATATATATATTTATATATAATAATTTTATTTTTTTTTATTAGTTAAAACAATTATTTTTAATAATTAATTATATTTAATTTTATTATTTATTTTGTCTACATTTTAGTTATAATTAATTTATTATATAAAATATGATAATACAAATAATAATATATCATACTTTATATTACATATATATGTGTTTGATAATCAATTTATTTTTCATTATTAATTTTTTTTTTATTATTTTTTTTTTTCTTTTTCAAATTAACTAATTTTGTTAAACTTTCATAATAATCCTTTTTTTTTAATTTCTCCTTTTCTTCTTCGTCTTTTTTTTCTTTTTCCTGCAAAAAATAAATATATAAAATACATGAATTAAAATGTCTACATAAGCATTCAAAAAAAAAAAAGAAAAAAAAAAAAAAAAAAAATTATATATATATATATATATTCTCTATTATTTATCTTGAAATGTCTTACATGACGTTCATAAATTTCTTTCAAATTTTCGGCGTCCTTCTTACGTTCTTCTAATTTTTCATCTTCCTTTTTCTTTTTTTCTACCTGTATAATAATTATCATCAAAAAAATGATTATTTTATAAGATCTATTTATATGTTTCATGTATATTTGTATGAATTCCCTTATTTTCTTTATAATTTACATCCTATATATATATTTTTATATTAACCATTGCTATCAATCTTGCTTCCTTTAATTCTTCTATTTTTCTCTTTTTCTCTTCTTCCTCAATCGTTCTTTTCTCATCTTCTTTACGTTTAGTTTCCTTTTGCCATCTTTATGAAAAAATAAATATTATATTATTATTCCTTTATAAATTTTTAATATAATAAAATGTATATTTTCAAAATAAACATAACAGAACATTTATTATAATATACATACTTTAATGCTTGTATTTCATCAAAATGAGCAGCCAATTCAACATTCTTTTTTTGTTTCATCCTTATTTCATGTATTTCTTTTTCCTTATCCTCTTTTTCTTTTTTTATTTTTTCATCGTATTCCTTTTCTCGTTTTGCTTTTTCTTCTAAATATCTTACATATCTAAAATTATTATAATATTATTGATAAAAAAAATAATAATAAATATATATACTTAATGAAAAAGAATAATGTATAAAGAACAAATTATTCAGTTATCTAATATTTTATCTTCCATCATTTTACTCTGCATCTTTTCTCTTCTCCTCTTTCTTTTGTTCATTTATAGCTGTTTAATAAAAATAATAAAATAAACAATAAGAATAATAATAACATTCTTATCATATTAAACATATAACATATAAATATTATACTACTATATTACATATTCCATTATAACCAACTTACCTTCTACGTGCTTTTTATTACTCTCTAATATGTAGCTGTAAAGTTCTTTCTGTTCTGATATTTTTTCTTTCCTTTTTTCTAATTCATCAAGTTTATTTTTCTCAAAACGTTTCTTCATAATTTCACCTTCAATAATTTTTAATTTTTCTTCCTCATATTTCCTTAGCTATTCAATATAGAGACAATTTTTATGATAATCATATAAACATATATATATATATATATATATATATATATATATATATATGTATATGTCTATATTTTGTTGTATATATTTTCTATTTTCCAAATTTTCCTTTACTGTATTTTCCTCAATTTGATTTTTAATTATTAATGCACTTTCTTTATTTTTTAATATAACATTTTTCTCTTCTTCTTTTTGTTTCTCTTCAAGTTCTGATAAATAAATTGTTTCAATTTCTTCCCTCTTTTGGTTTTCCTTATTTAATTTTTCCTTTTGTAATCTAAATAGTTCCCCCAAAAAAAATAATAGAAAATTAAAACAATATATATAATATTAAGACAAAGTATAAATAAAAATATACAAATTTAAGTATATAAAAAAAATTGACATATTATATATATATATATATATATGTTCACATAACATTGTACTATTTTATTTTTTTCAGTTGTAACTTTTTTTCCTTAATTTGTTTTTGCAATTCCTTCAATAAGTCTTTATCATTTTTAATAATGCGCTCCTTTTTTTTTTCTGGTGGCTTCTATACAATGAAAAATTATTCAGAAATAAAGCTTCCATTTTGTTATTTCATATAAATTAACTGGTCCATACTAATTGTTTCAATATTTTTTCATACATCATCTTCATCAGAAGAAATTTTCTTTAAATTTTTAAATTCATCTTGTTGTTGTATAAACTCTAACATTTCCTATAGAAATATAACATAAAACAAAATATATATATATATATATATATATGTTTAAACATTCATGTGGTCAATAACGACTAAGATATATTTGTTCCTATTTTATTATTTTCATATTGCCTATTATATAAAAATAAATACAGTTACATATTTATATATGTCTATTTTTAATTCTTCATTTGACGCACATTTCTTTTAGTTATTTTTTCATTTTCCTTTGTGTTGTTTTTTTCATCATCATCGTTAAACCATTTCTATAATGAGAAAATATATAAAAAAAAAAAAAATATATATATATACAAGAAATAAAAATAAAATTTATAATAAGATGGTTTTATATATGTATTAAATATTAATAATATTTATACACATACACCTTCAATTTTTCTTAATTCTTCATTAAGTATTTCATTTTTCTTTTTTATTTTCTTTTTATTTAATTTAGACAAATAATTACAACTTAATTTCATTTTTTTCTATATTTTTAATAATATAAATAAAATGATAAATAATTTATTAATTCCTATATCCAAGGTATAATAATATATCGTGCATTTCTACAATAGGTGTATTGAATAAGAGAATAAAATTCAAAAAAAAAAAAATAAAATAAAATAAAATAAAATAAATAACACATGAATAAAACAAAAAAATTATATTTAAAACATTTTAAAAAGTTATTATATATATATATGTTAAAAGATACATAATTAAATATACTATATATATATATATATATATATATATATTAATAGTGAAAAGAAACCGTATCTTAGTTTTTTTTGTCTAGAAAATAGAAATGTCTTCATATATCTACATTTCTTTTTTCATTTCTCCAAATGTAATACACCAAATATAATATACTATCATATCATCAATAAATAATTTTTTAAAAAATATATATAAAATAATATTTTTATTTGCTTTATTAATAATGAAGAAATTATGTTTCTCTATATTTTTTTTTGCCCTATCATTTTTTAACACCTCATACATATTTTTATATTTTCATATTTCAGAATTCTATTATAAAATAAAATACGTAATATGGAATATAATAGTTTATATCAAAAAAAAATAAATACTAAATAAAGAACAAGCAATACCCTTTTACCATAATATATATTTATATATTTAATTTTTTATTAATACACACACAATTTTCATAATATACTTATAAAATATCATATCTTTTGGACACGTAATATTTATAATAAAGATTTCACAATTTTTTTATAAGTTCTTTCAACTTGTCATTAACAAAAATATATACTTAAAAAACAAAAGGATTAAAATAAATTAATCTTAGACATATATATATATATATATATGCTTTTTCCATTTTCATAACAATATAACAAAAAACAAAAAAAAAATTTAAACAAATATAAAAATAGAAAAAAAATGAATAAATAAATAATTCATATAGACTATTATATGAAAAACAAATATATGATTCAAAAAAAACAAAAAAATGAAAAATATAAAAGTAATATGGTAAAATTATACCAACACTATTATAATAATACTACAAAAAAAGAAAAAAGAAAATACACATATATATATATATATATATATATATATACTTGTGTGTTCTTATTTATTTATGTTTAAATTCATATTAACAAATATTTATGCATCAATTTTTAAAGTACAAATTATAAAACAACATAGATGTTGTTATAGGACCCAATCCTCCAGGTACACTAGATATATAAGAACACTTACTCTTACAACTCATATCAACATCACCCATAATTACATAATTTTTTAATATATTTGCTAAACAATTTATATATTTTAATTTAGATTTATTATCATTCAAGATTTTTTTATTAGATATTCTCATTCTCCTTTTTAGTTTATTATCATTTATATATTTATATCCATATGATCTATTTAAGAAATAATAATATCTCTTTAATTTATATAATAAATTAGCATGTCTTCTTTTGTGATTTCTCCTAAAATTATAAACTTTATTATATTCTCCTATCTTCTTATTAAATTTTTGTAGTGGCAAATAATAATTATTTTGAATAACATTTTTGGATTTTTCAAAATACACATTATTCAATTGATACTGTTCCCCTATTATATTTTCCTTGTCAATTTTTGCATCATAATTATATACACTTTCATCATTTTTCATATTATATGCAAAATGTTTTTTTTTTTTTTGTTCTTTTTTTTTTGTGTTTGTTTTGTTTTTTGGTGGAGATGGTATTAAATTAATTCCTAGATCTAAAATTATAACATTTTCCTTAATATGTCTTTTACTTAATATATGATGACGTCCTATTCCAATTATAATAATATCGGAACTTTTTATTATTTCATTTTCCATATTTTTTAATATCTCCTTATTTTTATTATGTCCATATTTTTTATAATTATACACAAAATGATTTATAAATATTTTACATTTCCTCTTAAAATCATCTTCATTTGTTATTAATATTTCATTCCCATTAATATTCAAATAAATTTTTTTGTTGTCATCCGAATTTTTTTTTTTCTCATACCTACATAAAACTTGTCCATTCAATGGATCATAAACTACTGTTGAAATATTATTTCTCATAAAAAAAATAAATAATGTTAAAAATATATTTATATTATTATTTAAAATTAAAACATTTTTATTTTTTATTTCAATATTATAATATTTAATAAAAAGTAAAATTGAATGAATACAACATGGTAAATTATAATTAACATTTTCCAAATAATTAAATATTAAAACATCATTTTGGTTATTATCACATACTTTATTAAATTTCAAATGTGAATATATTATTATATTATAAAGATCTTCTTTCCTATTATCATTTTTAATATGAATATATATTTTTTTTTCATTATAACATAAAAAAGACATATTATAAAATTTATTGACATTTTCTTTTTTATATGGAATAATCATATCCTCATTATTATTTATCAAATTATTACAACAAAATATTTGAAACACATTTCGTTTTTTATCTGCTATCATCTTTCCATTTTCAACATGCATACACCATTTTAAGAACAAATCAAAATATGCCATATAAAAATTTTGAATAATTTTCCAAAAAGGAAAAAGGGAAGGTAATAATAATCTACAATTATCATAAGAACAAATATATTTATAATTCATATTTTTATCATTATTAATTTTATTATTTGTTTTGCCTTTCCAAAAAGAATTTTCATCTATTATGTTAATTAATTTTAAAATCCTTTTGTAATTAGAACAATCAATATCTTTTTCTTTTTGTATAAATTCTGATATGTAACATTTATTTATATGATAACTTAATGGTGATAAAATAATTAAAGAAGTATCATTATTTTCATTTATATTAATTTTTTTTATTATTTTAGTCAACTTTTCTTCACTTACATTCTTATTTACTCTTATAAGAACAATTACAACATCTGAATTTAAATATATACTTTTCTTTAATATTATATATAAATAAGAATATGATACTATATTCTTTGAATATATTATGAATAACTTTTTCTTCTTTTTACATCTAATACTATTTACACTTTTATCATTCTCATATTTAATCTTTTCTAAAACAAATTCATCAATCTTTTCAGAAACGTACTGTCCATTTAATATAACACCATTCATTATAATAAAAAAGAAAAAAAAAAAAAATATTATTTAATAAACTAAAACAAAAATCAAAACAAAACAAAGCAAAACAAAGAAGAAAAAGAAATGAAACAATAATGTAATCAATTCAGAATTTTTTCTTTTTTATCCTATCCTTTATATTGCTTTGAATAAATACACATACATATTTATATTTTACAGATTTACAAATATGTATAAGATTTGGGCTTGTATGGCTTTATATTAATATAGCAAAATATATTACTTCTTGTTATTATTCATAAATAACATATATTTTCAATTTTTTATATTATCTCCATAATAAATTAAATGGTTCTTTATTTAATATTCATCATTTTTTATAAAACTTCTAATCACAAATATATATATATATATATATATATATATATGTATTAGTACAAATAACAAATATTGGTTCAAAACAAATTATTTTAAACACCTAAAAATTTTTAGGTAACTTAAACCCTTTAAAAAAAAAATAATATATATATATTATAAATAAATAAAATATAATGAAATTTTTTTTTAAATCCATTAATGTATATTCAGCCTTCACAAAGTAATAAATTTCTTAGTATATATCTTTATTTTAACAACAAATTTTCAAAAAAAAAAAAAAAAAATTAATCTATTAATTCTAAAAGTATATATATTTATATATCCTCATATAAAAATTGGCTATTATAAAAATATATATAATCTAATATGTTAAAAATTATAAATTATAAAAAAACCCAATCTCTATAATAATAAATCATTTAATTTTTAAAGAATCTCAAAAGAAAAATAAAAATAAAAAGTAAAAATAAATAAACAAATAGTATAAAATAAAAATGAACAAAGAAATAAAATATAATAAAATAAAGGGATATATTTTTCAATTCATTTCGTTATTTTATATACTTTTGTTCTTCCTTTAATTTAAACTTTTCTTTCTTTATTTAAACATAAATTACTATAGAATTATTTTCTTACATTTTTATAAAAATTTTCCACTATAAAAAAGTTAAAATTTTCAGTTTTCCACTTTTTTTTTTCGATTCATCAAAAGAATAACTTAATGGCATTTTTATTTTATTCATGGTGTTGTAATTTTTCTTAACCTTATCATTTATATTAATATTTTAATATAATTTCCTATTTTTTCTTCTATAAAAATAAGTATACACACAAATTAAGTACCTTTTTATCATGTTATATTTTTATAAATAAGTATTTATTTTATTTTAAAAGTAAAACTGTTGGGCACTAAGAAAATATTTTATTAATAAAACAGATGATATATATTATTTAATTGGTTATAATTATATATATATGTATGTATGTATGTATGTATAATATTATTATATTACTCTATTAAATAGACTCTTCTCATGAATTTAAAAAAATATATTAATAGTTTTTAATTAAATGAATAAGGGAATGTATGAAAAAAAAAAAAAAAAAAAAAAAAAAAACTAAAAAAGGATTTCATATTATTCATCTTAAAAATAAGTTTTATAATTATGAAATATAAAAAAATATGGAAAAATGTTTTTGTTAAAATATATATATTTTATTAACAGGTGCATAAAATTATTTTCACTTGGGTTTATATGTCCCATATCCTTAATTCTATACTTTTATGTATACATTTATAGTTCTTCAAACATTTTTATATGATCATTTTAAGAATTAACAGTTATTTATCTTAAAAAAAAATATATTATAAAAGTATATAACATATAATACATATCATAGAATATATAACACATAAGATATATATATATATACATATTTATTGTGTGGTCATTATTTAGTACCTATGTTTGGAAACCTTTTTTGACTTGTTTAATACCTCCACTGTATTATTTGGCCATCTTGTATTGAAAAATTTCAAGTGATTATCATGGGAAACATCATAATCTACTTCCTTCAAAAGAAAATAATGTATCGACTTTTCAGGCATTTCTTGAGCGTCGTATAAGTAGAAATATTTTTCTTTTGGTGGATCAGAAAATTTCAATTCATTTATATCTTTTTGCTTCATTTGTAAATAAAAGGCTTTAAATTCTGAATATAACAGAATATCCAAATCATTTACAAATCCATCAAATAAATTTCGGAATTCATCCTTCAAATTTAAATCTTCAATAAATTGAGGAATAAAATGAGACAATATATATTTATTATTTTCTTTATCATATTTCTTCCATATTTTATTTAATTTCTCTAAAAATAACTCCTCACTTGTACATTTGGAGTTATTAATATTTAATGAAAATAATACAGTATAATGATTGGAACTACTAATTACCCATATAGGATATATTGGATATTTATAATAATTTCCAACTTCACAATATTTAAAAGCCTCAAAATCGGTTAATAAACCAATTAACGGTCTTTTGCTTATACCCTTTAGTATTATATTATTATTATTATTATTACTATTACTATTATTATTATCATTACTATTACTATTATTATTACCACTACTATTATTATTACTACTATTATTATTATTATTATCATTACTATTACTATTATTATTACCACTACTATTATTATTACCACTACTATTATTATTATTAATACTATCATTTTTATTATATGATAATGATCCTTTATTAGGACTACAACTTTTTGAATTTACTCCTTCATACATACTTATATCTACATCAGTATTACAAAATGTATTTATTATACTATTATTATCAAAAACATTTGAGCATGCTCTACCTGTTAATAATAAATTAACTAACTCTTGTGAACAATGCCCATATATACCAATTAAAGGGTGATTAATATCATCCATATCATTCTTTACATTATGTAATCCTCTTGTTAATATTACAGAATATAAAAAGGATATTACACCAGTAGAACTTGAAAATATTATAAAATTCTCTAAATAAAATCTGACTACATCTTTTATAGCATTAAACTCTTTATAATATATAGTAATTCTTTTTAAATCTCTTACTAAATTTTCATCACAATTTCTTTTATTCATATAATAAGGATAATCATAGCATTCGGGTAATAAAAATGCTACGATATAATATGACTTATCCGTACACTGATATAATATATATGCTAAAGATTCAACTAATGCATAATATTTTAAATCTTTAATATTGTCACGTACTAATTCTAAAAATTCATTATCATAACCTTCTCCATATATTTTATCTTTATTTTTCTCCTCATTTGAAAAAGAATTTCTCCTATTACGGTTATTACTATTATTATTCTTATGATTATCACTATCATAATTACTATCATCACCATCATTATTATTACTATCATTATCATCATTATTATTAATATTATTATCATTTGTATCATTTTTTTCATTAATAATATTATTCCTATTTTTTTTTTTATTATGCGTAATATCATCCTGTTTATGATTCTCAAGATGATTACGATAATCATCATTATTATTCATTTTATCATCATTATTTTCATTTTTATTATCCTTATTGTTATCTTCTTTATTTAGTGTAACACCACATCCATCATTTTTCTCTTTATATAAATCTAGTCCATTCATATCATCACCTTGTTTATTATTATTCACACAATTATTGTTCTCACTATATATATTATTCCTCAATTTGGTGTTTCCTCCCTCAGCCTCTTTATAACCCATTTTTGAAGAATTTTTAAAATTCAAAAAATCGTTATTCGTTTTTAAAATATTGAAATAGTTATTTTCCCATAAAAAATGATATTTATAATTAAATAATAAAATAATTATTATGTATCCTTGTATACTTGATATAAGACCACATGGGCCACTTAAAAATTGACGAAGTCCAAAATTTATATTTTTATTTTCATAAAATGAAATACTATGATTACACCATTTTTTTATATCTATCTTATTAGAATATTTATAATTATTCACACCAAAAACTAAATTATGAATAGAAGTACTATCTTCTAATATCTTCATTTCTCTTAATAAATAATTTAAATATACATGATCATTTAATGCTTTACTTCGATGACCCTTTCTTAGCCATCGGCAATAATCTTTAGTGGTATAATTTATATTTCTGTAAGTTCTCTTAATATGTTCTAATGAACAACATGATAAAGAAGAAGAATTACTATAATCACTTGAATCATCACTATCATAATCATCTCTACTTGATGTGGAATCACTACCTTCTTCATTCATTTTCTCACTTCTTTTAGTTAAATTTATCATATAATCTCTTATTATTATATATATATTCTTATAATTCTTATATATCTCTTTCCAAAATGTCTTATTATCTATTACATCATTTTTATTTTTAGTATTCTCATAATTATTGCATAAATAATAAGTTATACTATCAAAATTCTTTCGAACTACATCATGATAACTATCATTACAATCATTTCTATTCATCTCTTTTTTATTCGAACCTAAAATGGAAAGTCGTATTGCCTCTTGTAATAGTTCATCATTTTCATCATCAACTTCATAGTTCTAAAATAAAAATATATATATATATATATATATATATATATATGTAATGGATAGTTAATTATACATAATTTATAAAATATAACAATTAAAACAAAAGAAAAAAAAAAAAAATTGACACAAACATTTCTTTTATTAAAATTAATTTATATTCCTAAATTTTCACATGAATTTATATGCACATATATATATATATATATATATATATATATATGTTAATATTCAATGAATCATATAATGAAATAGAATAAATCGATAACAAAAATATTATTAAATATATATGTATATATAACAATTCATGTACAAAAATAATTCTATGACATGTAAATATTTAATATTTCTATTAAATATTATAAAGGGAATAAGAAAAGTTCATGAATTATTATAAGAAGGAAAAGAAAAAAAAACAAAAACAAAACCTCATATATTTCACATATATATATTAATTATTACCTTATCTGTATTCTTATTTTGAGAAGCATGATATTCTTGTAAGGATAAAGCTATTGTTTTGGAAATTTCTTCTTCTTCTTTTCTTAAAAGTTCATCATTTGTTTTCATTTTTGAATTGTTTTCCTTTTTCGTTTTAATTTGCAATTTTAATAAAAAGATATAAATTAATTAAAAACAAAAAAAATTAAATAAAAAATAAAAAAATAACCAACAAGCATTATATATATATATTATATATATAAATATATAATTATATATATTTATATATTCCTTTATATGTAACTATTATTTGTACATTTTTTTTTTTTTTTTTTTTTTTTTTTTGAAGAGGAATTTTTTTCTTTCAAAATTTGAAATACTTCATAATATTATATCTATTTTTTTTTTTTTTTTTTTATTTATTATATTATACATATATTTATTATATATATATAAATATATATATATATATATATATAATATGGAAAAATATATATATTATATATATATATATAATATATATATGTATATTTTTTTTTTTTTTTCCCCCCCTTTTTGAATCTTAATTATTCGTGTGTGCATGATATTTGATAATTATACTATTTTTTTTATACTTACGTTGACGATTCATAATAAATTAATAATATTATATTATAAATGAAAATATTCAGTTTTTCATATATTCCATTAAAGTCTAAAAATAAGGCTTTAATTGTTATTACGAATACTTATTAAATTAAAAAAATATATATAAATCATATAATTATGAAATATGAAATTATAATTTGGATAAATATATATATATATATATATATATATATAATATATGTATATGTATAATTGTATATGCTTATAGTATTTACCTTAAAAAAAAAAAAAAAAAAAAGCATAAATATATATTTATTTATTTATAAAATATTATACATCCTTTTATATGTGTATGATTTTATAATGTTAATATTATATCAACTTTATTTAACATACTAAATGTATCAACATTAAACATTTGATCATTAAAAAAAAAAAAAAAAAAAAAAAGGAAATAAATTCTATTATATTTTATATTTATAAAAAATTTTTATTGTATCCATTTTTATATACATTACTTTTATACAATATAAATTGACAAAGACAGTATTCACAAGAAAAATAAAATGACATTTTTAAAAATTTAAAAAAAAAAAGAAAAAAGAAAAAAGAAAAAATATCCATAAAATAATAAATAAATAAAAACATTTTAGAGGCTATCGTAAATTACTCTTTGTTCATATAATTTTTTTAAAAATATTTACCATTACATATATATATATATATATATATATAGTGAATATGTTAGTCATTCCATATTGTGCAATATTGTTTATTTTATTTATAAAAAGGATATGTTAATGAAATCCCTCTTATATAACATTTTCTAGAATGATGTTTTAAATAGAACTTTTGTTGGATATGAACAAAATTATATGCATTAATTTTTTTAATTATTAATCCCTATATATATAAATATATAAATTAATAACATTGAATTATAATAATGTGTTACATTAACCTTTTCATTAAAATATATAAATAGATGATACTAAAAAAATTGTATATATAACAAAATATATATAACTCTTATATTTTAACCTTTGTTCATATATCACATAAAGTTTATTAAACGTAAAAAAGAAAGAAAAGTTTTCATTTGTTTTCAATATAGAATAATTAAAGACATATAATTTTATTTTATAAAATAAAATGTAAGCTTTTTTATATTTTTTTTTTTACAACTATTTATATCTAACAAATGTGTATAATATAATTACAAAATGGATAATTAAATAAAATTAAAAATTAATAATTATAAATTTCCAAAATTATTCTTTTTATAAATAATATATGTACAACATATATATATATATATATATATATATATAGATATGTATATATTTCATTTTTTTCGTTATATAAAAACAAACAAAACAATATAATAAATATATGTATAATATACAACTTAATTCTTCATATATGTTGCTGTGTTTGTTGTCTCCTTTATTTTCCATATTCATATTTACTAAAAAATGTGGAGAATTAAATTATGCTCTTCTGCATTCACTACACAATTGTTGTCATCATTATAATACCAGGTTGATGAAAGGATTTTTGATTTTTCATCACTTTGAAATGTATACACAGGTAAATTATTTAATCTAATATCATATATATTAGTAAAACCATCGTGTGATGATGACAAGAAATATATTTCATTTTTGTTTGTTTTAAGACTAGTTATTATTTTATCATGCATATGATATTTATTTTCATTTAATGACAAAACAGGTTTCTCATTAGTACTCCTAACATCAAATAATTTAATCATAGAATGTTCATCAGCAGTAATAAACAAATCTTTATTCAATATATCACTACATATAATAGATTTATTATATGAATAAGAACAAGATACATATGATGATGTTAAATCATAGATTTTTATATTTTTATCGAGTCCAGTACATACAAATTTTATATTATCAAAAAATTTTAATGATGTTATCATATCAGAATCATTATGTATACATTTTTTTGGAAAAACAACAGATTTTTTTTTTCGTTTATTAGTATTAGATTCATTTGTTAAATCATTTAATAATTCATTTATAATATAATTATTATCAAATATATTAATTTTATTATCATTTCCAGCACTTAATAATGTAGAATAATCTTTATTAAATGAAATACATTTAATAATATCTATATGATTACCTAAATATAATTCATTTCGTGTTATTATTTCTTTTTCTTTTTCTTCATTCAAAAATACTTTTATACTTCCATTGGATAATCCAACAACTGATTCGTTATATATTAATTCATTATGTAATTTCTTACTTTTATATATATTATATGAATATATTGGCATACTATCTATTACTTTCTTTTCATATATTTTTTTAAAATTTAACATATCATAATATAAAATGGTACCATCAAAAGTACTACAATATAGTTTATTACCAATCGTAATTAATTCAAATATCCATTCACAAATTGTATCAATATTCTTACTTTCCCTTTTTCTTAAAGGTATACTATATTCAATTTCTATA
The DNA here is from genome assembly GCF_001602025.1 of Plasmodium gaboni. NCBI lineage: Eukaryota > Apicomplexa > Aconoidasida > Haemosporida > Plasmodiidae > Plasmodium > Plasmodium gaboni. Next base: position 1,130,048 of record NC_031486.1, on the reverse strand, counting down.
ACATTTTCTGATAGTATATTATTATCACGTAAAAATTCTTCTATAGTTGTTCTTAATATCTTTTTATTTATTAAAAATTCAAAGGACACATTATCCTCAATATCTAATAATTTCTTTATCATTCTTGATAAATCTATTCTTTTAAATGTAACAGGAACTGTATAAGTACTACTATCGATTTTATATTTTTCATTCTCTATATTTGTAAAAAAACATATCTGAATTTCTTTCTCACAATTATCACTTAGATTATTATCAACATCATCATCCTCATCTTCAAAATTATTTTCGTCATCATCTATAAAATCCTCATCCTCAAAGGATTCATCATCATTATCATTATTATTATTATCATAATCGTAATCATAATCATCATCCTCATTGTCAATATCAATTTCTTCAACCATTTCTTCATCTGAAGAAGAAATATCATTCTTCATTTTATTAGATACAGAATTTTTTTTTTTCTTTCCCTTATTTTTTTGATTCATTCTGAAATTCTTTTTTTTTTTTTTTTTTTTTTCCTATATTAACAAAATGAAGGAACTATATATATAATATAATTTGTGTTACATATGAGTTTTTATCTAATAAAAAAAAAAAAAAAAGCAAAATGGATTATATACTTAAATATAAAACATATAATATATAAATATTGTATATATTTATATGTATATAATCCTTTTTATGATATTTCTTCAAAATGTTGTAATATATAAATATTGTATATATTTATATGTATATAATCCTTTTTATGATATTTCTTCAAAATGTTGTAAATTTATATATTTATAATTCTTAATTAATTAATTTTCTTAGTACATAAAATTAATTTTTAAAAACATTAAAAAATAAACAACGTTGTGTTTATTATTATTTTCTTTATTCTCTTTTTAATAATTCCACATATATGTTTTTAAATATATAATTTATTCTTTTATATCATAATATTAAAATCACGACATATGGTAAAGCAACAACAAGAATGTATAAATATTATATATATATATATTTTTATTTTTTATTTTCTCTTTAATTATAGTAATATTTAACCTTTTTGAAAACACCAAAAAAATAGTTATATATATATATATATAATAGTAATATATAAAAGTTTATATTTTAATATATTATTCTTTATATAATTATAGAAATATTAAAAAATTAAAATTACAAAAAAAAAAAAAAAAAATTTATTTTCTATTTTTTTTACAAATTTTAAAGATATAAAAATATATATATTAAAAAACAGAGAAATTATTCACTAACATCTATATAAATTTTTAAATGAATCTACAAATGAACTATATATTTTTCTTATTTATAAAGAACAAAATAATGTTTATCTTTCATTTATAAATTTTTTTTATTTACTTAAAATATTATATTATATAAAAGTCATTATATTTTCCATATATACTCCTTTAAAAATTCATATCTTAATTTTCCAACAATATTTATATGTATATAAAACTGAGAAGACCATGTTATAAATATTTTTAATATTATAAAAATAAAGAGTTATGTTTTATTTCGATACACCTATGTTATACGTATTTTTTTTTTTTTTTTTTTTTTCATAAAATACGATAATATAAATTTGTGAATTCTGACAACGAATTAATAGTATTCGTTTATATGTAAAAATAAACTTTAGCATACTTTAAATTATTATACGAAAAAGAAGAATGATAAATACCATATGATATATATATATATATATATATATAATGCATATATTTATGTTGCTCGTATAGGAAACAATTATATAGTAGATACTTCTTCATAAAAATGAAACAAATTTATTGATAAAGTTCATTTCGGAAATATAAATTTTTTCACCCATTTAAATTTATAATATATATATATATATATATATCATATGTATTATGAAAAAGTTTTTCGATTAAAAATACAGTCTAAATGTTTCACATTTTAAATATAAACAAATTACAACATGCATACAATAAATATTTTGTTAATAGAAAAATGAAGGAAAAGAAATTGAGCACTTCAAATAAATTTATACAAATAAATTTTTTATGGTTCAAGAACATTTATGGTATTTTTTCACTTTAAATGCTATTATTTTATTTTTTATATATAAGAATAAAAAAAAGAAGGAAAAAAAAAAAAAAAATGGTATAATTTTTTTATTCGTATGTAAATTATAAAAGGCATTTAAATGGTTTAATAATCATTTTAAAACATACATACATATATATATATATATATATATATTATATTTTTAAGTGTATGTATATATTTTTTGCTTATTTTTTTTATTTTTATATTATATTCATGCAAAATAGTAATAATTCTCATATACTTGTTTTTAACTGTAAGTATAAAAACATGAATGAATAAAAAAAAGAAATCTTTTAATTGAAAAGAAAATGTAAAAAATATATTATATGCTGAAGTGTATTTTTATTGATATTCACATTTATATTTTTTTTTTGTTTGTGTTACCAAAATATATTATATATAGCATGTTAAATAATTTAATATAAAATAAAGTATTCCTTGTCCATTTTTTGCATAATGAAAATATATATATATATATATATATATATATTGGAATATTTTTTTCTTTTATAAATTTATAGCATTATTTACTTTTCTCTTACAATAAAAAAAGAAGAAAAATATAAGATTTATTTTTATTATCCTATTTGATTTTATCACATTATATATATATATATATATATATATATATATATATATATACATAATATTATATGTGTATGTATTTATATATGTGTATTTTATTTAAATTTTTTTTTTTTTTTTTTTTTTTTATTAAGTATAATTAACTAGCTAATTATCAGCAAATTATTTTTTTTTTTTAATTTTTTTTTTTTTATTAACAAGTAAATATATATATGTATTTATTATGTATATCTCCTTTTACATTTCATACACATTTATGCATAAAAATCCACAATATTTGTTTTATATAATATGTTGCAATAATTAAATGTATACTCAATTTAAATGAAAGAATATATCAACCTATTTATTAGAACTAAAAGTAGTTTGTCTTTTTATTTAGTCAAATATTTGTATTTCTTAATATATATATATATATTACATTATAAATTCTTAAGAGACCATTTAATAAATTAATATATTATGTCTGTTAAAAAAAAAATACATATAAAAATACATATTAAACATGTTTAAATGAAAAAAAAAATTCGTTTACATATAAATAAATAAATATAAATATAATATATATATATATATATATATATGTATTTATAAACACCCTTGCGTGTGTGTATGTGTATGTATATTTTTGTGTGTGTGCTATTTTTTTACTTCCTTCACCTTAACTTTTTTTTATAAATGTTTATTTAAAATAAAAATCTTGAAATGAATAAAAGAACAGTGAAAAGGTTTCTTTTTTCATTTATTGTTTATGGAATATTTTTTTCGTTACATCCTATATTAATGATCAGCACCATTGTAGATGTATCTTTAATTGGTGATGAACTTTTTGATAATGTTTTCAAAGCAGACATTCCATATATGGGAAATCATTTGACATTCAATGAGAATAATAAATCAAATAAACGAAAAAAGAGAAATAATGATGTTATGGTAGATGATATATTTTTACTAACAAGTATGTTATCACAAATTCTACCATCCAGTTTTTCTATATATCCCTTGAATTTAACAAATGAAACCTTAACAACTAATAATAATGACTTCAATAATTTTCTTGATTTGATAAATATATATGATGCTGATATAAATCAAACAATAACTAATCATTTAAATAAAATTCAACCAATAAAAGGATGTGAAAATGATATTAAAAATAATAATTGTGATAAAGATGTATTAACGTGTATTACATTAAAAAAAAATAAATTATCAGAAAGTTGTAAAAAATCTTTGAGTAACTCATTATTATATTCTTGTATTGATGATATCCTTAATTATTGTAATGACTATTCAAAATTTTCAAAAGTACATAAATGCTTAAAAACGAATTTTTATCATTTAAAAGATCAATGTTTAAATATTTTAAGCTACTATGAAGATATTATGCAAAAATTACATAAAATGAAAAGAAAACCATATGATAAACAAGAACATCTTTTTTTAGAAAAAGGAGAAAAAAAAAAAAACGATTCACAAAATGAAAATATTAAAATTGGTAATGATAATAGTAATAATAATAATAATATGTATAACTTAAAATCAGCAACTCCTATAAATAACAATAATAATACTAATCAATATAATATATTAAATCATTCTAATGAACAAAAAGTACCTACTATGGCAGAAAATTTAAGAAAAAACTATGGACATTATATATTCCCAACTATGGATTTTAACTATTTATTTGATTTTAATTCAATCAATTTTACAAATAAATATACTCTCTATGTATTCGAAATTTTATTTATTTCATTATTACTATATATTCTTATTATATATGTTAAAAAGTTCTATATCCAAGATACACCCACTTTTACTATAAATCCCCCAAAAAATAAACTAGCACAACTATAATATATACATCATAATAAATTATATGTGTTCAATATATTTTATTTTCTAGAATACTATTTATACCTTAATTTGTTAATAATGCTTTTAATAAAATTGCAACCGTTTAATATATAAAAAGACATAATGTTCTTTTATATTTAATTTTTTTCTCATATAATTTTTTACACACATTATTTGAAAAAAGGGAACATTATTCTGTTTCCTTTTCCTTTTATATAATCTTATTTTATTATTTTATTATTTTATTTTTTTTGTGTTAATATTATAAAATTATTACAATATTAGATTACCTTTTTTTTACTTTTTTTTTATATTCGCTTAATATATTTGGATAATTTTTTTTTTTTCTGTAAAAATATTTGTTTTTTTTTATTTTTATTTTATTTGTTTGTGCAATTTATTTCATATTTTAAAATTCATACTCATAAATTTAATAATAAAAAAAAAAAAAAAATTAAATTAATATTTGGTAATTATATTATCTTAAAACATTATTTCAATATTAATTTTTATGTTACTTTTTATCTTTGTATAACTCCTTGTTCCAAATGTAATCATGATATATGATCAGTTTAATATATTTTTTTTTTTCATTTATCTATTATTCCTTAGATTGAACCTTTCACAAATTGATGTTTATGAGTTTATAATTTTATGATTCTATTTTTATTTAAAAGAAGAACGTTTCGTAGTATTTTTTTTAATATATACCAGACACATATTATAACTTATTCATACATATATATATATATATATTTAAATTTGAACATATAGGAATAAGAACAAAGAAAGGAAAAAAAAAGTTATGGTATTACAATTATATATCTTAACAACCTCTGAACAATTATTTTTAAAAAATATATACACATATGTGGGTTCTCATCACCCATACATATTTATACCATATAAATCTATAATAAAATGAACACATATAAAGATTATAAATAAATGACCAAATAAATTAACATTTATATATTAACAATTAATACTAAGGATTATTATAATTCATATTATGAACTTACTCATATTTTATATTATTTATGAATGTGTAAGTATTTATACTTATATTTTTACATATAATATTTAAATAATTTTCAAGAAAAAAGAAAGAAGAAAAAAATAATTCATTTTTTTTAAATATAACATTATTATTTAATAAATTTTTCTTTTTTAGGTTTTTTTTTTTTTTTTTTTTTTATTGATTCTTCTGTTTATTTATTTTTTTTTTTTAAATTACTAAAATGTTATAAAATAATATTATAACATAAAACTACCTTTTATTAGTATTAAAAATGTTATATTATATATATATTATATATATTTATTTTATTTTTTTCAATATTTCTAGAGGTCAAAATATTATTATGTATCTAGAAATACACATATAAGTTGAATACACAATCATAGTAACTATTGAGTATATTAATATTTTATTTTATTTCATTTATTATTATATAATTTCTTTATTTTTATTATTAAATATTTTCTTGTTTTATATAAAAAAAAAAAAAAAAAAAAATGAGACTAAAAATAAATTTTGAATTTCAAATATTTATCCATTCTTAAAATTTCATGAATATATATATATATAATATATATGAATATTATGTAAGATTTATTTTTAATCTCATCATTTATATTATGTGTTAATCACACAAATATTTTATGTAATTATTCATTTTTTTTTTAAATTTATTTATTTTAAATAATAATTATAATATATATTTTAAAGTAAAACACTAAATAATTTTTAAATATATATATATTAATATTAAATTATACGAGCTTAAAAAAAAAAAAAAAAAAAAAAAAAATTAATATATAAAGTATAATCAAAATTTTATACATTCATTTTATTTACCTATTAAATATTACTTTTATTATTATAATAATATATATATATATATTAATAAAATTATATGTTTCTTATATCTTTATATATTTATACACATATATGTAATCTTGTCTTTTTAAAATATATATATATATATATATATATATATATATATATATGAAATAAAAAAAAATAGATTCATATATAAAATATATTTTAATTATTTCTTTTTTTTCTTTCAATGAAATTAAAAATATATAACATAATAAACATAATATTATTAAAATTATAATTTCATATTTTTAAAGTTTGTAGACATATAATATTATGTTTAGTTTATTTTAAAATATGTTCATAAAACTATTAGATCTTTTTATTTATGTAAAATAATAATATTATTCATATATATTGATTACATATAAAATATTAATAGAATTCACTTTTTTTTCTTTTTTTTTTTTGAAAATTTTATATATAAGCCTATTATATACAACATTACTTTGGTATTATATTAATACATATTTTTATCTGACCATTATTATATATATATATATATATATATATATATATATATATTTAATTATATGTTCGTTTATTTATTTCCTTATAATATTGTTTTATTTTAGATTAATTTTCATACCTCTTCAAAATGAACTTTTCTTTTCTAAATAAATAGTGCATTTATTATACATACATATTAATATATATATATATATATGTGTGCTATTCTTTAAATATAAACTCTTATTCTAAGTACAAAAAAAAAAAAAAAAAAATGACTACTCAAACAAGGACAAAAGGATGGGAGAAGGAATCAAAAATTAATCCAGATTATGAATATGAGAGATTGCTAAAATTAGAAAATAAGTTTCATATAAAAGCATGGATTAATAAAGGAGAGAAAGAAGGATATCTTTATAATATAGTTCCTACTACTATGAATGTAGTAGCAAAAAATTCAAATAAATCACATAAAAAAACAGGTAATAAAAATAAAACACGTTGTCTTTAAGGATACAAGAAATATATCAATATATATATATATATATATATATATATATATGTATATAATTTTTCTTATAGGTGTACACATGTATTTTGTGTCAGACAATAACAAGACGTGGAGATTAACTCTATTTTATAGACCCTACTTTTATTTAAAAACGAAGAATATACATAATTACGAACAAGTAACAAAATTTTTAAAAAAGGAACTAGATAAATATAACGTTGAAATTGATTATGTAAAAAAAGAGGATTTAAGTTTATATGATCATTTAAATAAGAAAAGAAGTTATTTAAGTAATATATTTTTTAAGTTATCATATGATACTATTGAAAATTTAATGCATGCTAGAGATTTCTTAGTCAAAATTATTGAACGAAATAAAAAACAAAATAAAAATTATAATAATTCAAATAATGATAAACATATTTTTAATAATGAAGACTTGTCTTATAGTCAATTAGAATTTTCTTATAAAAATGAATATTCTTATAATAAATATGATGATCAAAAAGAAAACACGCAAAAACAACCATTTAGTACAAATATAACAGACGAAGATGATAAAAAAAGGAAATTAAATACAAAAAATAATGATATTAATAACAACAATAATAATAATACAAGTAATAATAATAACAATAATAATAATAATAATAATATATTGAATATGAATGATATCATTGTTACTACAAAAAAACAAATTCTAAGTAGAGAAGAAATTATGAATGAAATAGTAGAAATATATGAATATGATGTAAAATATTTAACTAGAATTTGTATAGATAAAAATATCAGATGTGGATTATGGTATAAAGTAAAAAGAGAAGAAGATGAACTTTATACCGAATTAATTCAATTTGAAATTTTAAATAAAAAAGTATTAGCACCATTAAATATATTAGCATGGGATATTGAATGTTATAAAGATGAATTAAAATTTCCAGATAAAGAAAAAGATGAAATAATATTAATATCATATATGTATAATGCTCAAGGTTATTTAATTGTTAATAGAAATGTTATGAGTAAAAATATAAGAGAATTCTTATATAAACCAAATGAAGAATATTCTGGTGCAGGTACATTCAAAATTTTTAATGAAAAAAATGAATACTTTTTATTAAAAAGATTTCTTGAACATATCAGATTATTAAAAATACATATTTTTGTTACATATAATGGAGACTTTTTTGATATTCCATATTTATATAGAAGATGTGAAATTAATAATTTAAGTGTATCTAGAGAAATAGGTTTTATTATGAATAATAAACAAGAATGCTCATGTAATTTTATTTTAAATATTGATGCATATAAATGGGTTGAAAGAGATTCATATCTACCAAATGGTTCTAGAACTTTAAAAAGTGTATGTAAAATTAAATTAAAATATAACCCAACAGAAGTTGATCCTGAACTTATGGTTCCAATAGCTAAAAATAATCCTCAACATTTAGCTGTTTACAGTGTATCTGATGCTGTTGCTACTTTTTATTTATATGATAAATTTATTCATAATTTCTTATTCGCATTATCATCAATTATACCAATGAACCCTGATAATGTGTTACGACAAGGTAGTGGAACCTTATGTGAACAATTATTAATGGCAGAAGCATATAGAAAAAATATACTTTTTCCGAATAAATCCAAACCTATATATAATCAATATTTTACAGATCCAGAAAATAAAAAAAAATATTTTATTTATGATGATTCATTTGTTGGTGGTACAGTTCAAAGTCTAAAATGTGGAATTTATAGAGATGACCTTAAAGAATTTTTTAGTTTAGATGTAGATACATATAAATATCTATATAACAGTATTGATCATATTATTGATTTCTGGATTCAAAAAGATTTAAATAAAAATGCAAATATAAATGATAGTAAATATATTAATAAAAATCAAATAATAAATTTAGATCAAATTAAACAAGATATTAAAAGTAAACTAAATTTCTTTATAGAAAATCCAAATATAAATATATGTCCTAATATTTATCATTTAGATGTTGCTGCAATGTATCCTAATATTATTTTATCACATCGTTTGCAACCTAATGCTATCATCACACCAGATCATTGTTTTAATTGTTCTTATTATAAACAAAGACACTTGTGTCAAAAAAAAATGATATGGAAACGTAAATTAGAAATTTCTCCTATAGATTATGGTCATGTCTTGTCACTAAAACAAGATTTAAAAACTAGACTTTTTTTCCCTCAAAAGAGTTTTTATAAGATGCAAAACAAGGAAGAATCTGATAGTACTGAAAATGAAAACTCGGTGGAAATTAACGCAACAAAAAAGAAATCGTAATTAGAAAAATTATAAAATAATTATATTATATGAATAACATTGTACAAATATAACAATATATATATATAACAATACATAGATATATATATATATATATATTTTTTTTTTTTTTTTTTTTTTTTTTTTTCTTTTTTTGGTGCAGGTGGAATGAACTCACAGATAAACAACAACACGATGAATTAATGAAAGTCATAAAAGATTGCTCTCAAAAAGTTTTTAAGAAAACCAAAGTGTCCAAAGAAGTGGATGCGTCCAGTTTAGTGTGCCAAAGAGAAAACCCATTTTATGTTGATGCTGTTAAAACATTTCGAGACAGAAGATATGTCTATAAAAAAGGACTGAAAGAATGTGAACATGAAAAAAGGGAATTATTAAAACAATCAAAAATAGATTATATTAAGATTCAAGAATTAGATGATAAAATATTATTAAATGATTCATTACAATTAGCACATAAATGTATATTAAATAGTTTTTATGGATATGTTAAAAGAAGAAGCAGTAGATGGTATTCTGATCAAATGGGTGCTATTGTTACTTATACAGGTTCTCAAATAATTAATGGAGCATTTAATTTAATAAATAAAATTGGTATACCAATGGAATTAGATACTGATGGTATTTGGTGTATGCTTCCAAAAAATTTCCCAGAAATGTATGATGTATATATTTTGGATAAAAAAGAAATAAATAAAAAAAAATATTATGAAACAAAAAGTGAAGAAGAATTAAAAAATGACAGCAATGTAAAAAAAGTAGATTTTGAATTCCCAACAAATATTTTAAATTTTGAAATGCATAAGAAATGGACAAATGATCAATATTTAGTATATAATGAACATACTAATGATTATGAATGTATTAGTAAAAATGAAATATTTTTTGAATTAGATGGACCATGGCATGGTATGTTTTTACCTGCATCTGAAAAATCGGATGATTTATTAAAAAAAAGATATGTTGTTTTTAATAATAAATATAAAATTAGTGAACTTAAAGGTTTTGAAATTAAAAGAAGAGGAGAATTAAGAATTATTCAAAGATTCCAAAGTGAAATTTTTAATCATTTCTTAAAAGGAAAAACAAAAGAAGAATCATATTATCATGCATCATTAACAGCAAATAAATGGAAAAATTTAATAGATACTAAAGCAATAGATATAGATAATGATGATGAATTATTTGATTTAATTTTAGCTAAAAAAGTTTTAAATAAATCTGTTAAAGAACAACCAAATGCTAAAAGTTTTGGTATTACTACAGCAAAAAGATTAAGTGAATTATTAAATAATGCTAGCTATATTGAAGATAATAATGTCTCCACTCAATTTATTGTTGTATCCAAACCTATCGGTTCAGATATTACATTTAGAGCTATACCTATACAAATATTCAAAACAAATATTGATACTCAAATCCATTATTTAAGTAAATGGTTAGGTACTAAATTTCCTCCAAATGTACCTGTTAATGTTAGAGATATTATCGATTGGGATTATTATAAACAAAAATTAGAAGTTCAAATTCTTAAATTAGTTATTATTCCAGCTATTAAACAAAATATTAATAATCCAATAACATCCATATCTGTTCCAGATTGGTTAAAAAAACAAATAAATATATCAGAAGGAAAACAAAAAAAAATTACGTCCTTCTTTGTAAAAAAAAACATAAAAAAAGAAGACACAACTTCACCTTTACATACTACTGAGATGAAACTAGAAAGTGATATTCATTATTTTAAAGATTCAAATGAAACAACCAATACACCATTACATCTTATAAACAAAGAAAGTATAAAAAATAAACAACATATATCTAATCAATCTATCGAAAAAAAAAGCCCTTTTCCTATAGAAGGAGAAAATACTATAACAGATCCGACATCATCAACCTTATTAACACAATCAGAGGAAACGATGAAAAATAAAAAAAGAAAATTAATAAAACAATATCTCTTAGATAATTTTATATCGAAAAAACAAAAATTAATAATCTTATATGATAATAACCAATCAAATAATAACAATAGTAATATTATGTCTGGTGCTACAACAAATACTAGTAAACTTATCTCATCAGTAGCTTACAAAAAAATAAATTCATTTGAAAATTACGGAGAAAATAATAACAATAATAATAATATTATCATTATTGATCATGAGAAAATTAATATCAGCAATTTAAAATATAAAGACCTACATAATTTGTTTCATTCAAATTTTAAAAATTGGATGCTTATTAATAATAAAATATGGAAAAATAATAGAACACAAATTAAAAAAATACGTATTGAAGATAAAAACAAAAAAAAAAAAAATATCATATCATTTAAAGATCAAGAAGAGGAAGAAGCTAATAATGAAAAAAATAATTATGAGAAAATATCTAATTTAGATTCTAAATATTTACATACTATTCAGAATGCAATGGATATTGTATATATATATAAAAAGATAAAAAAGAAAAAGAAAAATAATAAAAAAAATTCAAATAACCAATTAAATAATAATTTAAACAATGATAAACAAACTTTATTAAAACCATATTTAAAATATTTTAAACATGAAACAGATTCTGATTCTGATTCAGATTCAAATTCAGATGATTCATCTAGTCATAAGAAAGTATTTCTAAATGAAAATTATCGTATTAATGAAAAAGTTGATAATAATGATTATTACAATGATGATGATGATGGAATTTATTATGCATTAGTTTCATTAAAAAATATGAATAAATTTTATAAAATAAAAATACAAGTATATAGACACATATATATTAATAATTATGATCAATTAAATATTAAAAGTAATAGTAAAATAACTATAAAATTAATTAGTTCAAATAATGATGATAATACAGTATTTAAATCAAAAGCATATGCTAATTGTTTTCTTCCAAGAAATATTAAAGTTTTTAATTTATATGAATTTATAATGACAGAAAAATATTTTAATCAATATATTATTAATACATTAAATGCAAATTATCATGAAAGTATTATATCAGTATATGAAACAAAAATACCTTTATATTTTGATTTCTTAAGTAGATATGGAAATTCTATTGAAATTGATTCAAATGATTATAATTATATTTTTGATGAACATAAATGTTTTAAATCTTATTGTTTTAGTAAATTCGAAAATAATAGTAAAAGTACTAAAAATGTATCAGCAAATTATTTAGATGATGTACATATTGTTTATATACATATATTTCATACACTTATAGATAATATTTGTAATCGTATTTTTATTAATGTATATGATCAATTTGATGAAAATAATCAAGATCATCTACTTGGAAATAAAATAATGTTTAGTGGTATAGGTCAAAAACAAGATAATAATTTTGATCCTTATGATACTTTTATAAAATTCTTACAACTTGATAAATATTGTAATGATATAGCATTAAATGAAAGAAATATAAATTCTACACATAATGGACAAAAAATAAATATACCAAATAGTAATATAAATGATATACATAATACTTTTGATGTTAATAATAATGTGGAATATTTAAACAATATTGAAAAAGAAAAAATAAAAAAAGATATGTTATTAAAAAATTTATTTAATAAAGAATTTTTTATTAATACAGTTGAAAAAGATCTATTATTTTTATATCATTATAGAAAATTTGATATATATTATGAAGAGAATACAAATGTATATAAAGTATTAGAATATCTTGATATATACTTAAATAAATATCGTACTAATATGATAACAGGAAAACAAAAATATATCTTTTATGTATCATCAACTATTGATAAAAAAAAATTAGGTTGGTGGGCTACCAATAAATATTTCCCATGTTATTTTTATAAATTTGATAATACTAATAAATATCAAAATGTTCCAAGAATAAATTATCAAAATCATATTTTTAATTTATCTCTAAATTTATTTTTTGAAAATTATCATAGGGTAGAAGAAGATTTAAATTTTTCAAGAATATCAAATATTCCATTATTTAATTTATTCAATGTTCAAAAAAAAAATCAAAAACATAAATTTATATATGATATATTATATGCATCTTTTATAAAAAAATATAAAGGAATATTATGGTTATCATATTTTGGTAATTATGATCTTGGAATACCATGTTTAAATATTAATAACTTTTGTGATTATGATTTAGCTAAAAAAAATAATGATATAATAAATCAAGGAATATATAGAGGATATATTGTTCATCTATTTTTTAATGAATCTTTAATATTCAATAGTGTGCGTTTGTTTACAAAATATTCAAATGTAGACAAAAATACAAATGAATATAGTAATGCTATAGCCAATACAAATACAAATATAAATAATCATCAAAATAATCATAATAATAATGAACATAATACTTTTATGCAAAATAAAAAAAATCTCAAAAGAACATTGGAAAATAATACCAACCATATGAATAAATTAAATAATAAAAGTAATCATATAAATAAAAACCATTCAATAGATCAAAAGGAACACTTGAATGATGAAGATATCTCAACAGCTGACGAGAATAATAATATGAATAGCAATAATATTAACAATAACAACAAAAACAAAAATAACAACATCAACATCAACAACAACAACAACAACAGCATCAATAGCAACAATAATAATAATAGTGTGGATGTAAATTTTTCGTCCAATAATGATAACATCATAATGCAATCATCAAACGAATTAAATCAAAAAAAAAATCTCATACAAAATAAATATGATATTAATTCAATTGTTGAAAGAAATGCTCATGTTTCTCAATTCAGTAATTTTGCCTTTAAATTATTAGGACAATCGTTAGAATATTTAATTTCAAAAATTTCTTCTTTATCTATGCTAATTACAAATAAAACATTTGAAAGCATATCAGATATATTTACTTCGTTTTATTCATGGATTTCTAATAATTCTAGTTTATTATATGATGTTGCATTATATAATAAAGTTTTAGAATGTTCTGAAATTTATCAAAATAATTTAATAAATATTATGAAAAAGAAATTTAATGCTAATATTATTTTTGCTGACTTAAGAAATCTTGTTATATCATTTAATGAGTATTCTATTATATCAGGAAGAAATATATTAAAGAATTTAATAAAATATTTTTCACATAGTGATTCAATATATGCAAATGTACCTTTCTATATTAAAAATGAATATATTGCAGCATGTCAATTTGATAAATATAATTTTATAAGATATAAAAAATATTCGGATCCAAATGAAGATAATACAGATGAAAATCTAAAAATTATTGAATACTTACCACCTATATGTGAATCTTTCTTGAGATATGTTCTTGATATAATTATATTGAATCCATTACATGATATTATACTTTCATATGATAATAATAAACAAAATGGTGTAGATTCAAATCATTCAGATCATCAAAAGGTAAATGATATAAATGATATAAATGATATATCTACATGTGAAAAAAATTATTATAATGTTATATTAAAAACTGATCAATTAACAGATAAAATTAATTTAGCACAAAGAGCTAAATTAAAATATATATTTGACAAATCATTTGATGATCTTGAAGAAGTTTGTGAATCATTTTCTTTAATCAATGAAAATGTTGATGTATTAGCATATAAAATTGAAGAAAAAATAAAAGATTTATGGTTTATGCCTGGAAATATATATAAAAAAATTAAAAAAGCAATCAAATATAAAAAATATCTAATAGATAATTATTGGCCATATGAAGATGATGAAATTGATGAAAATAATATTAATTATGCACCATTTCTATTTCCTCAAACATTAGGAAATCTAGCTAAAAGAGATAATAATTGGAGATTAGAAATTGTGAAATTTTGTATCTTCTTAATGCAAAATGATAAATTATTAAATTTAGAAAATGAAAACTCAAATGAAGCTTTCCATGAAAAAAGACATGAACTATATGAAATCGTAGGAGATAGTGAATATAATAAAAAAAATTCACTGTGGAAGAGCCCATGTCATGAATTAATCTTAAAAGATATCTTTTGTGATAATTGTTCATCTGTATATCATATGAATGTAGTAACAAGTCTAGTAGAAGCAGAAATAAGTGGAAAAGCATCATTTATTTGGTTATGCAAAAATTGTAACTTTAAATTTGATAATGAATTTATTGAATTAAAAATATTATCTTTATTACAGGAAACATTCGACGCATATAATGTAAGAAATATAAAATATATATATATATATATATATATATTATATATTACTAATATTATTATTATTATTATTACATATTTATATAATATACTTTAATTATTTATATATTTTTTTTTTTTATCCACATTTGTTTATATATATATATTAATACATGTATGTATATTCTCTTATTTTATATAGGCCCAAGATTTGGTATGTAATAATTGTAATGCAATAAAATCTTTTCACAGAAGACCCATATGTAAATGTGGTCAAATATTTACACCTCGTCTAGAAATTAATAATTGGATGCAAACATTAGAAATTGTAGAAAATTTAGCTAGCATGCTAAACATGCCATTATTAACAGATGTCTTGACATCCATGAAAACTCATCTTATATAAAACAATTTATTTTTTTTATTTCATTGTATAAATAAATACATATATATATATATATATATATATATATATATATATATATATATATGTATATATCCACAAATTTTAATTTGTTCCATTTTCCATATAATCTAAAGATGAAAGATAAATATAACTCACAATATATTTGTGTATGTGTGCACTGTGTAATTTTTTTTTTTTTTTTTTTTTTTTTTTTTTTTTTTTTTTTTTTTTTTTATATAAAAAATTAAAAAAAAAAAAAAAAAAAAAAAATATATATAAAAATATATATATATAAAATATATTTTATAAAAAAAAATTTTTTTTTTTAAAAATTTTTATAATTTAAAAAAAAAAAAAAAAATTTTTAAAACATTTTTTTATAAAATAAA
>NC_031486.1:1102776-1113079 GCF_001602025.1 Plasmodium gaboni | reverse complement strand
TTTTTAATTATTATTTATATTTTTATATTCTAAAAATTTATATTATTATTAATTTTTTTATTAATTTAAAAATGTAATTTTATTATTTCTTTTTATTTTTTTTTTTTTTTTTTCATTTTTTTAATTTTTTTTTTTTTTTTTTTTTTTTTTTTTTTTTTTTTTTGTATATTACATATAAACAATTAAACAAAAAAAATAATAAAATAAATATATATATACATATATATATATATAGTATGATTGTATAAAAACATATTTTTTTTATTAACAATTTCTATAATTGAAAATAAGAAAAAAAAATTATTAAATCATGTCTTCATAAAATCAAAGGAACCTCTTTTAAACTACAACATTCTCCTTTTCCTCTATGTTTTCTCATAAGACCTTTATATAATATAACCATATATTACTATTAACATTTGAACCTTAATTATTCTTCTAAACTTTTCATGTATGCATTAACATCTATAAAATTTATATACAAATATTTATTTACATACATATATAACTACATTTATTAAAAATTAAAAAAACACCTATAAATTGTACACATAAAAATAAATCCAAATTCCTCTTTTACAATTTAAAATATTATATAATAAGATAGAAATATACTGTAAAAATTTCTATTTCCTCTTATATATATGTAATAGTTATAAGATCCCTTAAAGCATATATATATATAAATTAATTCATAATAAATATATTTTAAGATATTTCATATTACCTTTAATAATAAGATACTGTAATGGATTTGGCAAAAGAGCTTGTAAAGGTTCAAATGCTAAAGTAACAATATCCCTGAAAATATATGTATATATATATTATCATTTATTTATACATGTTAAACTGTCACAACATAATATTATATATATATATATATATATATATATATATATTTTTATTTTCAGAATATATATACATACTGTATTCTTTTTTTATGAACTTTTAATAATTTTTGTTTATCGTTCATAAATTCGTCTTCGTCAACTTTCCTATTCATTTCCTCTACCCTCATTAAAGAATCTAAGGCCTCAAGGACTTCTTCTGTATCTTCAACAGGTGCCTTTAATTATAAAATCAAATAAATTAAAACAAAACTTATAATCATTCTTATATATATATATATGTATGTATATATAACAATATAGTTATGTTTCACTTTTATATTTTAACATGTATGTTTATCTTAAAATCTTCGTCCCCCTCCAACATTTTTTTTAACTTGGAACGATTGGCCTAAGTAATAACCATATATGATTAAAAATAAAAATAAATCAGTTTAACAATTCATCATGATAATTTGGAATGTGTTACATTATAATAATGATATAAAGTATAAAAATTAATCTTTTCATATATAAATATTTTATTATTTCTCATACTGGACCTATTGGAATAATTTTCTCATTTAAAACAAAGACATTCTCAACCAAACACCAAATAAATAAACAAATAGAGAATATTGAATAATTCATTTTGCTAATTTATACAAAAAATTTTATTAACAAAAAAAAAAAAAAAGAAAGTTCTATATATATATACTACAATTTATACTTATTATATATATAATACAAATAACAGGGTCTTATATATAAATTTTCATAAATTAATTGAAAAAAAAATATATCTTTTGATTTTTTATTCGACTAATTTTATTAAACAATTTGCCCATGTGTAAAATTTAGACATTTTCTTATATTATCCAATAAGAAAAAAAAAATATATATATATATATAATAATGTAAATACATCTTTGCAATTATTTATTTTATTATTTTATTTTTTTTCCAACATAATACAAAAAATAAAAAGTAATATTAAACGAAAGAATATATATATATATATATATATAATAGTTTATACTATATACGAAGGATATAGAATTATATTTTTCCTTATCAAAATTAATACATAGGAAACCATTTTTAAAATAAAAATATGAGCACGTTATGAATAACAAAATATGTATTGTTAAATTTATTTTACATAATTTAAGTTTTATAAATATTTACATCTTATTAAAAGATTTTGATTAAAACATAATATATAATATATAGTTTTTCTTTGTTTTTTTTTTTTTATATTATGTGTTTGAATAAAAATATCTTCCTTTAAGAGGTATATAATATATGTCGTTATAATTTAAAGCAACCTTTCATATTCCCTTTTAAAAAAAAAAAAAAAAATTAAATAATATATATATATATATATATTATATACATAATATTAAATAAGTAAAATATAAAAAGAATTATTATGAGGTAAAACCTTAAACAAATGTACAACCATAAGAAAAAGAACCTTTTTTTTAAATATCATAAATTAACATATTTTCAAAATGAAAACAGAAATTAGTCATATAACACGAAAATTTTAACATTAAACTTAATGTATATATAATGTATATATATATATATTTTTTTTTTTAATAAAATATAATATTTTTTTTGACCACATATTTTTTACACCCAAATTTTATTTTTACATAATGATTCTTCGTCTCGGTTGATTCAAAAAAAAAAAAAAAAAAAAAAAAAATATATATATATTATTATGTTATATATAAATATATATATATATATATATATATATAATATTTAAAAAAATAAATCATTATGTACTAATATTTATAATTTATGGCTTGTTACTCTACCATTTTACTTATGAATTTTTTTTTTTTTTTTGTTTGTTTTTTTTTTTTTTTTTTTTTTCCTTTGCCTTTTTTTTTTTTTTTTTTTTTATATTTAAATTTTTCTTATTATTTATATCCCCATATATAATTTTTAAAATAAAACTTACATTTAATTTTTTATAAAACCTTTGTACTATATATATTTATAGAATGAGAGGGAAATAAAAATGGAAAAACTCAAGTTCTATAATTATATTATATATATATATATATTGTAATGTATTTTTATATTTGAAATTAAATTTTTTTTTTTTTTTTCTTTTTTTTTTTTTTTTGTTTATTTCTTTTAATACATATTTTAATAATATATTATTAATATTTATCTTTAAGTTTTAAAAATACAATTGTTGTATTAATATATATTTTATATTGTGCTGTTCAAAAATTAAAGGAAACCATAAAAATATAATACATTAATTAAATAAATATAAAATAAATATTAATATATATATATATCTATTTTTTTTATATCCGCCTTTTACACAAATTGTTACTCATTTTAAAAATATAGCTTATTAATTTTTTTTTTAAAGAAATAACATAAATGGTTTATGTCAATTAAATTTTTCTTCTTTTTTTTTTTTTTTTTTTTTTTCTCTATACGTAATTTAATATATATTATATTTTAAATGCCATAGTACAAATGGAAAATGAATGTAATGATAAAAACCAAAACACAAAAGCATCAACATCAATATTTAAAAAAAAGAAAAATGGAATAAAAGAAGTTACAAGAAAATGCCTTAACTTGATAGATATAAAGTATAATAATTTAACGACCCTAATAGGTCGTAATAATAATAATAATAATAATAATAACCATACTAGTACAAATACTCCAAATAATAATTCTAATAATAATAATTCTAATAATAATAGCTGTCGTAGTAGTTCTAGCTTTAATAATAAAACCAACGATGTGTTAACAAATTATCAGTTTAGTGATGATGAAATAAAATTTTCTTCTGATGAGAATTCTAGTAATGATAATTATTTTTTAGAAAGTTCATATACAACCAATGATTTTAAAAATTTATTAGGATGGATACCAAGAAATTTAAAAATATCAGAATGTACTAATATTGATTCAATTCCATGCGCTTTTTTTTTCTCAAATAATAATCAAACTAGGAAGAGTGACAAAATTATTTTATATTTACATAAATTTAATGAAGATCTTGGTACTATTATTCCAACTATTAATGCTCTACATAAAAAATTAAATATTAATATAATTGCTATGGAATATTCAGGATATGGAGTAAGTTTTGATAAATATGAACAAAAATTAGTATCCATAGTTAATGATGCCTTTACTATATTAAAATTTATTATGAATCATTTAAAAATATCATATAATAATATATGTATTTTATGTTATGAATTCTTGACTAGCTGTGCTATTGAAGTAGTTAATCGTTTTGAAAACACATACGGAAAAAATAAGCCATTTGGAGGTCTTATACTTATCAAACCAAAATTTTTAAATATCATTAATAATATAACAATTATAGATAATGAAAATTATGATGATATCACCTTAACAGATACTGCTATTGATGATATTATAATCAATAAAAATTTTATGCATCAATTCTCACCCAATCAAAATTTAGATGAAGATGTACCCATCGAACGTAAACAAACAGAAACAGATGATTCAACATATAAAAAAAAAGTACCTAAAAAGAAAAAAATGAAAAAGAAAAATATAAAAGCAAAGGAAAATAAACAAAACATACCAAAGCAAGAACAAAATAATAATAGTAATAATAATAATAGTAATAGTAATAATAATTGTAATAATAGAATGAACAAAATAAGGAATAAATTCTTCAGAAGGAAAAATAATAAAAATGAATTATATGATAATAAAAATACAAACGATAATACACAAAACACTTGTGATTATTATAAAGAATATAATGGAATAATTACATGTGACATGTCCTTATTTTATAATAGCGATTATAAATACATTTTAACACAAGATAATGATATACCATATCAATTAATGAAAAGAATTCTAAAAGATACTTTTGATATTAATCATATTAAAAATACAATTAAATCTATATCGTGTCCAATTTTAATATTTCACCCAGAACATTATTCATATAAAAATTCTTCTTCTAATATTATTTTAAATGATGCTACTGAATGTTATAAAAAAGCTGCATTTGCTTTTGATTTTATGAATGAGGATTTTATTACGTCCTTCAACTGGTTTTTCTCACAAGAATCAGATATACAAAATAAAGATAAGTTATTTAAAAACTTGTTATATTTGTATATACATCCTATGTATAATAATATAAATTCTAATGATTATAAGATAAAGAATGAAACCGATCAGGAAAATAATCATAATAATTATAATGATATTATATCAGCAAATTCACAAAACAATTTTAATGATAAATATATAAATAATGATAACCATTTAAATAGCACTCAACAAGCCAACAACAATTCATTTAACACCAAAAAAGATGTTACAAATGATATACAAAATGATATTAAAAATTATATAAATATACCAAATGAAATTTTTATATGTCCTGAAATAAATCAAAAATAAACTTATACATTTATTGGGTATTTTACTTTCAAGGGTGAATTAATAATTAGAATATATATATCCATACGATGATGATTAATATATATATATATATATATATATATATATTTGTTTTTTTATTTATATTATATGTTCCTACTAATATGAATTAAAAAAACAAAAATTCCGTCTTAATTATTAACAATACATAAAAGTATTTTTTCTTCATTTTTTATTTTTTATTATTTTTTTTTTTGTTTATGTCTATCCATCATTTTAAAAAAAGAGAAATAATCTTTATTTTTAATATTTATATTATTAAATTTTGCATTTTAACATTTGATACTCATTTGTTGATTTGTGTTTATATATATAACAGTTTGACTAGTTTTTTTTTTTTTTTTTTAATTTTTTTATATATAAATTTTTTAATCTTTTGTGGCATTTATAATTCATATTTAATTTTATTTTAATTAACAATTCATATTATATTTTTAATTATGTCTATATTTAAGTTTTCTTTTTAAACATATGATTTCTTCATATTGTTATGTAATTAATTAACCTTCGATGATTTAATTAAAAAATATAATAATAAAACAATTTTGTATTCCAAAATAAAAATAAAGAAAAAAAAAAAATTAAATAAATAATACGGTTTTTTTGTAGTCATTGTTGTTTCTATATATTGATGTATATACACCTTATATATATGAATTCATATTGTTGTAATATTGTAAATATAAAATTGATGTGAACGTATGAAATGTAGAATAATTCAAATGATATTATTATATATATTTTATGATATAATAAATAAATGCTTACAATGATTATTTGTTAGACGATATATTAATATATATATATATATATATATATATATATATATTTATACATTTTTATATTACAATAATAATAATACTTTTAAAAAAGATGAATCGTATATTATATATTGTCTTTCCTTATATTTTGTTCCTCATTTTATTGAGAACGAATGCTTATAAAAATCCTCGGTTTAGTTCTCTTAGTACTAATTCTGAAAAAAGCATTTCGGAGTATTAAATAAAAAAATATAACACACACATATATATATACAATATATGTATAAAATTATGAACCTAATTATTCATTATTCATTATTTATTGTTTATCATTTATTGTTTATCATTTATTGTTTATTAAATTTTTTATTATCAACTATCTAGAGATTTGAACAAATTATATAAAATAAACGAAGAGTTAGTTACAAATGAAAGAGAAGATGAGGATGAAGACGAAGATGATCAAGACGAGTTACAAAATTCAAATTTTGAAGACATCGCACACAAAAGTCTAGAAAATGTAACATTATAGAAATATTTTATAATATATGTATTATATATCAATTTTTTTTTTATGTCTTTTTTTTTTTTTTTTTTATTATTTTTTTTAGGCTGAAGAAGAAGCAACTGTTGATCTAGAAAACGCAGAAATAGAAAATCTTCTAGACGAAGGTTATTAATACTTCTTAATATATATTTTTTTTTTTATTTCATAAATTACATTTTATATATGTCTAATAATCATTTGTATTATATCTTCAGAAATATATAGAATTGTACAAGAAAGATTAAAAAAATTATGGTTGGATAAAAATATAATATATTGTTAATAAAAGCATATAATTTTTTTTTATAAATGATAATTCATATAAATATTAATATATATACATATTATATATGCATAATCATTTTTTCATATCATAGGTATATTGGAAAGTGTAGAAGAGATTATACAAATATATGTCCTATAGGTTAAAAATAAAAACACATTAAGCTTTGTATGATGTATATAAATATAAATATATATATATATATATATATATATATATATATTTTTAAAATATTGTAAATTTATAAGATTGGAATGTATCTGCTTATGACAAAAATCTTTGTATTCCACCTGAGAAATACGAAGGAGAGTTAACAACAATATTAAAAGAAAAAAAAAATATATATATATACATATATGATATATTTACTTATACGCAAACATATACATATTTATTCATTTTAATATTATGATAGATGTAGATCTATAGATTTTTCTAAGAGTACCCATTTAGATAAAGAGCTTTTTTCATGGAAATGTGAGGTTGAATGGCCTTGTATTAGTGGTATATATATATATGAACACTAAATATTAAATATGAAAATATATATTATTATGTATTCATTTTATTATATATTATGATTACTTATTAATAAATTATTCCATTCCTTATAATTACCTTATAATTTTATGCATTTCTCATATACTAAGCACCTAAATTAAAAATTATGGATAAATGCCCTTTTCGCTGGACATACATTGACAATAATTTATGTATAGCACCAGAGGTACAAAAAGAAATAGAACATATGAAAAATATATATATATATATATATATATATATATATAATTTTTTATTATTCATTTATTTTATATAATAAAATAATAAAAATGTGTTTATATCTAATGTATATTAAAAGATAAGAATTATTCTTATATTATCTTATTTTTTATATTTTATGATGTAAAGGATTATATAGGCCATTGCTCTCCTGCTATGGATTTCTCAAATTATAATTACGAAATGAGGATTAGATGGGCTAATGAATGTAAACACAAAAAATATAAAATATATATATATATATATATATAACATTATATATTTTGAAATTATTTTTATTAAATATTATAGGCAATGTGGAATGGGATACATTACCTACATCAGAATATATACCTCTAAGACATAAAAAATTAACAACCAATGTATTAGGGGGACCAGTAGAAGAAAGTGGAAACGTCATGAATATTACAAATAAAAATTAATTTTTTTAACATCTAATTTGATATATATATATTTTTGTCTATTCAAAAGACACTTTTCAACAATTACATAGATATAAATATTTAATGATAATACTTAAAAATATAATATTCTATTAAAAATATATCAATTTTAAAAGTTTGTTATTAATTAAAACTTAAAAAAAAAAAAAAAAAAAAATTTAAATAAAGCGAAATAATATATTAAATAGTATAAAATGAAATGATTAATATTATATATATATATATGTATGTATGTATGTATGTATCATATTTAACAATTATCTTTTATTATATTAAAAATTAAATAATTACAGCTTAAAAAAAATAAAAAAAAAAAAAAAACATTAATTTCATTTACCCATAAGTGGGCTATTTTTCTCAGTTTTAGTTGTTAATTTAGACAAATTATTTTGAATTTCTTCTTTTATTTCCTCTTCATTTAAATTTAAGGGATTTTCAAGGTCATTCTGAAAACCTGGAATACATCCATTTTTGCATTTGCACTTTCCGCCTAAATAAGTAGGTATGTCCTTTAAAAAAAAAATATATATAAATAAATAAATGAATAAATAAATAAATAAATAAATACATATATATATATATATATATATATATTATATTATATTTCATTTTATATTACATTTTTGTCAACTAGCAAATTAAACCAGTCACAGTCAGCTGGCTCTTTATGAGAAAAGCTTCTTGGAATTTCCAGTTTATTTAATGTTCTTCTGCTTATACCAAAGGTTTTTAACGTTTCAATAGTCACTCGTATATATGATGGTGCATTTATTAAATACTACAGAAAAGTGTATATATATATATATATATATATATATATATATATGTCTACATATTGATTTCATTAAATCACTACTCATAATTATTTATTATATATACATTTTTATTTTATTTTATTTTATTTATATTTATATTTATATTTATATTTTTTTTTTCATTTACCGTTTTTCCAACCAGCTGCGGGTGCAAAAATTCAGACAATTTAGACGTATTTGCAAAAACCCTAAGAAATCTACGATCAAATTTTTTTAACATAAATCCCTTTAAATCTATAAAACGATATGTTCTACATAATGTTTTGCTTTTTTTTGTTTGTTCGTTACATACAGAAAATTCATGTTCATTTGAATATACTATATAATCTACTAGTATATTTTCTGGTACATTATCTAATAATAATGTAAAATTACATAATTTTAATCTTGCTATTACTACAGGTTGTTTATCTAATGTACATTTATGCTCACATGCTGCTAATGCTTTTTTTATAAAAGAATAATATGGCTTAACCCTATCTGGAAATATTATATTATTATGATAATCATTATTTTCTTTATTATTATTTAATAATGGATATACATTTTGTTTTCTCCATGTTACTGCTTTCTCTATAGAATTTACTGCTTCTTCTAATTTATCACCATATGACAAAATATATCTTATTAATATTGTATCTTCTATTTTTTCAATTACACCTTTTTCTTTTAATAATGTTTTAAGTGAATTTAATTGCATTTCATACTTCTTTAACAAATTATCTAAGTTTCTTGATACACATCCCGAATCGAAACTCATTATTTTTAGAATTATAATTTATAAATTTAAAATTCATAAAATGGTTAAGCATACAAATACATACATACATATATACATACATATACATATATATATATGTATACCTCATAACTATGATTAATTTTTTATGCAATTGAAAAAAAAATAAAATAATAATAAAAATATGCAGTAATAAAATTTTCATATATTCATAATTACTTTGTATGATACATAATAAATAAAAATGTTAAGACAACACACAACGTATGGTAAGACACTACTTATATCACATATATATATATATATATATATATATATATATATATATATATATATGTTCATGTGTATTTGTTAGAATTTTCTATTTAATTTTAGTATATATATATATTTTTTATATGTTAAACAAAATGTATGCAAATATGTATATAATATATTACTTAAAAAAAAAAAAAAAAAAAAAAAAAAAAAAAAAACAATTATATAAATAAAAAAAAAAAAAAAAAAAAAAGAAAAAAAAAATTTTACATTATTTTATTTTCATTTTTATATAAAATAAAATTTTTTTATTTACTATTATTTTTTAAAATAATAATTTATATAAAAATATATTATAAAAAAAA
>NC_031486.1:1073776-1102476 GCF_001602025.1 Plasmodium gaboni | reverse complement strand
AAAAAAAAAAAAAAAAAAAAAAAAAAAAAAGGTACTATTATATATATATATATATATATATATATTTAAAACATACAAAATCTTAAATTTTATTAACAAAAGGATTCATAAAAAAATATTATATATAATTACGTACTTTTTCAAATACATATATATATATATATATTATTTATATATCATTCATATAGGATATTGAAAATACTACTAATAACGAAAAAAAAGGAAATATGAAAATACAAAAACAATATTCTTAAATTTAACAATAATCATATAACAATAAAAGAAAAAAAGAAAACACTATTTTATTATTAATTAAAAGCAGTAACATAAATGAATGAAATATTAATAATTTAAATACAAAAAGGAAAATAGACACATATATATTTAAAAATATCACAAAATTTTATATATATATCTGTATTTATATTAATTTTTATATCTAAAATAAAATATATATGTATATATATATGAAAGGATAAAAATAATATATGTGACAAGAACAAAAACAAAAATATAAAATTATTTATATTCTCCATAAAATTACAAAAATGAATAAATAAATATTATATTATATATATATATATTATATTTATTACACATTATATAATTTTATATGGACATAAATATATAACACGGCATCTATATATAATAATATATATATATATATATATATTATTTATATGATATTATTTTACAATGTCTCTTGCAGAATACTTATAGACTTACACTTCACATATGTAGTATATAAATATTTTTAAATATTAAAAATATAAATTAATAACATTTATATATAAAAATAATGACATTTATAGTTAAAAAAAAAAAAATAATAATAATAAAATAACGTTCACTATATATAATGTAGCCCATTTAATAATAAGCAAGAATAATCTTTATTATTTAACATAAGGTATTATACTATGTATATATATTTATATTTATATTTTTATAATCCTTAATTCTCTTATTTAATCGTTATAAATTATATATTTATATTTCTTTATAAATATCATTATATAATATTTTAATTGTTTTTTTCTCCCCCCTCATCAAAATTTGATATACTATTAAAACATCATTAAAACTTATATAAAAAAATGAAAATAATTAAAAATGAACAAATCATGGAACAAAATAATTATTTAAAAACAATTAATTTCTCTTTAATATATATATATATATATATATATATATATATATATATAATATATTTGAATAATACAAATTTAATTATAGTCGTCTTGAATGTATTGCTATAATATATAGCTTTATTTTTTTATTTTTATTTTTTTTTTTTTTTTGTTATTGTTTTATTTTCATTTTAAGATCAAAATAATCGTACAACTCCTCCAAAATTATAATATATATATATAAAATATTTTATATGTTGTATATTAATATATATATATATATATATATATATATTAATAATGTATAAATTCAAATATACATATAAAATAAATATATATGTATTATAAAATATTTTTTTTTACCAAATTCATATAAAGGCAAAAATATTTACATTATTATAAAATAAATATAATAATATAATAAATATATATTTTGTATATATTTAATATAATATATTTTATATAAATTTATATAAATATATATACATGCACAAAATTATAAGTAAAATTTCATTTATTGGAAGGGAGCTATAAATTTTCATACATATTAAGAAAACAATATAATTATAAATATTAATATATATATATATATATATGTTGGTATTTTATATATATAAAAAATTAATATAAATGTATTTATGTATTTTATTTATATAAAATATATTATATATATAATATAATATATTATATATTATTTATATGTAAAATACATATTAATATTATATATATTATATAATAACTTCGTATGTTCTTTTAAAACGCTGAATTAAACATACCAGAGCTATATCTTTTTTTTTTTATTATTCCTTATAACGATATAATATATATTTTTGTGTAAATTTTAGAACTGAATGATCTCATTGCATATGATAATTTTTTGATTAAAAATGAATTTATATTTTTTCATCAAAAATTTCTTTTTTTTTTGCTCCAATAAATAAAATATATATATCATATATATAATAATATATATGTAATAACATAAAATATTAATATATATATATATCATACATATATAAGAATATTTCATTCTACCTATTTATTATTATTATTATTTATTTTTTTTTATTTTAAATACACCCTAGACGTACATAAAAATTTAATATGCTTTTTTTATTTTTCAATTTTTATTTTAAAATTATGTTTAAATTTTATGTACAAATTTAGATTTTTCTTAATTTTCGATTATATATATATATATATATATATATATATATATAAGTCAATTATGTGCTTCATTCCCATAGAAAAGCAAAAAATAATAAATATAAATAATTATAGGTACATATAATATATATATATATATTACATATAATAAATAATATATAAAGTAAATGGATCCTACAGCCGTAAATAATTATCCGGTTTTTTATGTTAAAAATAAAGGTACGTAAATGAATATTCCATATTCGAAATAAAAAAAAAAAGCAAAAAGGATTATATATATATATATATATATATATATATATGTATATACATATTTAGCATATATGTTATACATTTCTTACATATTATTTTTGTTTTTGTTTTTGTTTTTGTTTAGATTTTTCAAAGGTAGATAATGAACATATAAGATGTAGCTTAAAAAGATTTGAAGAATATATACATGAGTGCTTCAGTATATTGCCATATAATAAAATCAAAATACAAAATGAAGAAAAAATAATACTTCAACAGTTTTGTGATGTCCTTGTTTTTAATCAATGTGAACAAATAATATGTGCTATTATTGAAAAAGAGTGTAATGAAAAAACAAAAATATTTTTCCAAGAATTAGAGATAAGAATTAAAAATGATGAATTTAAAAATGTTGAATTTAAAAATAATGAATTTAAAAATGATGAATTTAAAAATGATGAATATAAAAATAGAGAAGAAAAGTTTTTAAAATTATTTGTATCCATATGGAATAATTTTTCTTTAGTACTTAATCACATATCTGATATATTACAATCTTTTATTGCTTATAGCAAAAATATGTGTTGTAATTTTTTCGAACCCTCCCAAATTTTTAATTATATATGGAAAAAATATATTAATGAATATGTTATAATAAAAGATATGTTTATATCATGTATATGTAATTATTTAACTTATGATAAATTATATTGTGAAAAATATATTTATGAATATTTATCTGTTAACATTTGTAAGAAATATGGAAGAAAAAGATATGACTTTAAAAAAAAACAAATCATTCATATTGAACGTTTACAGAGAATTCAGAAGAATTATCAATTAAATAATGAAACAGCAAACAAACAAACAAACAGAATAAGTGAAAAGAATCATATAAGTATAAAGGATGATTCACCAGAGAATATCAATAATAAAATAAAAAAGGAAGAATATATACAAATGGGTGATAATAATAATAATAATATTTTTAATAGTGATGATAATAATAATAATAATATTTTTAATAGTGATGATAGTTATAATTGTAATGCTTCTATTTGTGATACAAAGAAAAAATATAGAAATAGCAAAAAAAAAAAAAATATTAACGATAAAGTTCTATCCTTAAGTATACAAATTATCGATATGCTAAATTTATATGAAGATTTCGAAGGTATTTATAAAAACGAAACTTATACATTTTATAAAGAAAGAATTGAGAAATATAAAAAAGATATTGAAACTTTAGGTTATGAAAATTGTAAGTTTGATTTCCCAATAATTGTCGAAAATTATTTATGTCATGAACAAATAAGAAGTCAAAAATTTTTAAAAGAACATACAGAAATAAGTATTTTAAATATGTTAAAAGATCTTTTATTAGTTAAAAATAAAGATATTTTATTTAACGATTGTTATATTAAATATTGTATAATTAATGAAAAATATGAACCATTAAGATCTATATATTTATATTCTCTAAATTTAGATAATTTAGAAAAATTTTCTAATATATTTTTTAATGTAGTAGATAATATTGGAACAGAATTAATTAATAATGTTATAAATAAAAGAAATGATTCAAGTTTATTAAATAATGCTATTGTCAAATTAACCAACTTTAAATTAAATGTAGATAGAATTATTATTATGTCTTTTACATATTCTTCTTATTTTATGAAAAAATGGAGAGAAAGTTTTGAACATTTTATAAATAAAGGTATACAAGCAGAAACATATATGCCAATTATACTGAGTATTTATCTTAATAATTTATTAACAATGTATAATGCATGCTTAAGAAAACTAAAAAAATATTATATACTAAATAGAAAAATTAAAAATAAACGAAGCCTATTCAATAATCTACTTTTTGAGGTTGATTGGAATAATTATTGCACACAACCAATAACAGAAACAGTTGACTTTTATGATATATCAACTGATAGTGATAATATGCTAGGAATAAAAAAATATTTACGAAAAAAAATAAAAAATAAAAGAAAAAACATAAATTGTGATACTGCGGGTGATTATATGAAAATGAAACAAATGGACAACAATATGTATAATAATAATAATAATTTATATGTTAATAATGATTTGCATAAAAATTTGTATCATGACAATTTGAATATAAACAAACGCAATAATGAAGCTATATACTTTTATCTTTTTAAAATAAATAAATTATTTAAAAAATATCATGTTATAGGGAAATATATTATGAATATGATAACCGTTATTCTTAGTCTTTTTAGATATGTAAGTGATAAAGAAAAATTTGAAAAATATTATCGAACATATATGTGTAAAAGATTAATAAACGATGCAAGTTTCAATATTGTTTTAGATGTTAAAGTTTTTAAAACACTCAAAAAAGAATGTGGAGCACAATTTACCAAAAAAATAGAAATCATTTTAAAAGATATGAAGTTTACATCTAAAGCTTTAATGAAATTTTATAAAGATCTACCAAAAAATGTCAACTACTTTTTAAAAAGGAAAAAATATGCAGTTAATATTATTTTTAATGAATCATGGGAATATGTAAATACAGAAAATAATGTAATATATCCTCAAATGATAAAAATGTGTAATGATGCTTTTCTTTTATTTTATAAGAAGTATAATAAATCCAAAAATATTAAATTCTTACCTCTATTAGGGTTATGTACTCTTAGGATGTATTTTAAAAATATGAAGGAAGGAGGTTCATTTAATTTGGAAAATGATCATGTTGAAACGGACAAAAGGGGCGATAATAATAATGAAAAATGGGACGATAATAATAATAAATGTAGTGATGATGATAATAATAAATGTATTGATGATGATAATCAAAAATGTAGTGATGATGATGATCTTAAGAATGAAGACAATTCCAGTAGTTATAACAAGAAAGCGAAAAAAAAAATTTATATTACAGTTACCATATTACAAGCACTGGTTTTGTTATTATTCAATAAAAAAAATGAATTTCATATTAACGAAATAAAAGAATTAACAGGAATATCAAATGAAAATATAATACGATATCTAAAATCCATATATACGGAAGGCGAAACACATATTTTAATTTATGATAAAGAAAAGGAAACATTAAAATTAAATTTCGCATTTCGTTCAATGAAACAATTTCTTACTGTTAATTATAATGATTCATTATATAAAGACGATATGGGAACAACTAATTCATTATCACAAGAAGACAATGAAATAGAAGATAAAAGTTTACACATAGATGCAGCTATTGTCAAATTTTTAAAAAATAATGGAAAATCATCAGAAAGAAAAATATGCTCTTTTGTTAAAGATCAAATGGATACCGTATCGAATGAACAAATTAAAAATAGAATAAGTTCACTATTAAGTAGAGAGTTTATATTTTTCAAAAATAATAATTATCATTATGAATTGTAATATATTATATGTGCTCACTCATATAAAAATTAACATGTTCTATATATTTTTTTTATATAATATTTGTTTCTTTTTTTTTTTATGTATCTTATATAATCATTCATAATAAATCTTATTTTT
Organism: Plasmodium gaboni; assembly: GCF_001602025.1. NCBI lineage: Eukaryota > Apicomplexa > Aconoidasida > Haemosporida > Plasmodiidae > Plasmodium > Plasmodium gaboni. The sequence continues at coordinate 1,096,405 of NC_031486.1, read as the reverse complement.
TAGATATCCTTTCTTTATTATATATGCTAACTTTTACATGTTTACAAAATTTGTATTATTAACAAACATTTGAATAATATTAATTTTTTATGCCATGGTTACGATTAAAAAAAAAAAAAAAAGAAAAAAGAGAATCATTGTCATATAATGCAAAAGTATGTGTTCACTTTTAAACAATATTAAAATATTTTTCATAACAAATAAGGTTTTTTCCTTTTTGACAAAAAAAAAAAAAAAAAAAAAACAAATTAAATAAATGAATAAATAAATAAACACAAATATAAAACATAATCATATAATATATATATATATATATATATGTAACATTCAAATTAGAACATTTTAGATTTAAAATCTAAAACAATAAAAAAAAAAATAAAATAAAACGTATATGTATATATATATATATATATTTAAATTTTCTTATTTTAATTCATTCTTCCTAAACAAGTACTTGAGCCACATAAACATATCAATTTTTTTCCCTCAGATTCAATACCAAACTATAAAAAAAAAAAAAAATAATATAAAATAATCATACATACATACATATATATATATATATATATATATACAATATATGTTATAAAAATCTTATGGGTATATATTATTACTTGATAATCGTATGTTATTTCTTCATGGGCTGCTATATCCCTTTTAGCAAAAATCACAATGTGTTTCAAATTCTGATCACAGCTAACAATCTTACAAAAACAGTTTGGCTATAAAATTAATAAATAAATAATAAAATAAATTATAAATGAGATAATATATATAATATGTATATTATTTAATAAATAAATTATTAATATATCCTCATATTCACATATATATATATATATATATATGACGATATTAATAAAAATTACCTCACAACTGTGATTTATAAATCTGCTGACATTGCCCCATTTTGTTGCATCAATAATTATATTCTCATTTAATCTGAACATATAACAGCTACTTTCTATTTTGTCATAATATTTTTCTCTCTTATCACTTATAATATTTCTAATATATTCACCAATATATTCAATAACGGGCTAAACAAATAAAAAGAAAAAAAAAAAATATATATATATTATATATTATGTGCCAATTTATATGATAATATATATTCCCTTTTGGGTCATATATAAAACAAATAAATTTCATTCTTACCTCTCCTTCATTAATAAATTCACAAGTATATAATCCATATCCATGAATTGAACTTTTCTTTACATATAATCTTAAATTAGATGAAATATTCATTAAATATCTGTAAGACATTGCACTATTAATGTTGTATTTATATTTAACAGTCTTTCTTATATTCTTCTCCTAAGATAATAACAAATAAATATAAACATAAATATAAATAAATAAATAAATATAAATATAAACATAAATATATTCAAATTCATTCTTACATTTTCTTTTTCATTTTCCTTAAATATTGTTGTATCCAAATTGGAATATTTACAAAGCATGTTGTCATTATATACAACTTCCCTCGTACATCCTTTTATCCTTTTTTTCATAACACTAAAGAAAAAATACATACATATAAATATAAATATATATATATATATATATAATAAACAACATAAAAACATATTATAGAATGTATTTTTTTTTTTATTTTTTTATTTTTTTATTTTTTTATTTTTATTTTTTATTTTTTTATTTACCTGTCCTTCGATTTTTTAATATAACTTTTAATTTTTTCACTCAAATTTTTATACATATATTTAAACAACTTATATTTTATTTGATAAACTACACATGGTAAGGTTAATCCAAAAAAGGTATGAGAATCTATTAATTTATGATATTCCACCGATTTTAAAATATAAGTTTCCAAACATTTGTATATATTTCCATATTTCACATTATAGTGAGAATAATCATTATTCATATCATCACAACTATAATTTTGTGAATCAAATAATGATAAGAATTTCATATAAACCTCATTTATATCATAACCTTCTGCTAGTATAAAATTCTTAGCATCAGAATCTGAAAAATAATCTATATTTATTAGAGGAAACAATATAATTGAAAAAAAGAAATTTTGTTCTCTTAATGTTATAGAAAAAATATATGTAGCTCTTAGTTGTAAAAATATTTTTTCTAATAATTTGGTCTTTCTATTTAAATCATCAATATTAGCATTATTATATATTTGAAATAAGTAATAGGATGGCAAATTATAAAATATTCTCATATTCAAATAACCACATGGATAAATTATTTTATCACCATCATATTTTAATATATCACCAATATTTAAAATATTATGACAACCAACTTTTAAAATTCTAGATTTCGAATTATTACTATGAATATTATACATATAATTATTATAATAATTATTATTTTTCATATGTGCTATATTGTCTAATCTTTTATTTTTTCTTTTGTTTTGATAATTTGAAAAATATTTATCATTAATCTTTTTAATATACAAATCATTGTTTTCATTCATTATAATATTTAAAAAATATTCCTTCTTATTTATTAAATTATTATTTAATGAGTTTACTAAATCATTCACATTTTTATTATTATTTGTTATACTTAACCTTTTAGGATAGCTATAAAATTTCGTTTGATTTTTTCTTTTTTTCTTTTTTTTTTCTTCATCATCTAATTCATATATTTTATTATTATTATTATCATCATCATCATGATTACATTCTAACATTTCATTCATTTTTGACACATTGGTACCCAATAAATTTTCTTTTTCATCATAATTAAAATAATTCCCTTCTAGTTTATTTATACTAACCCTTTTAATTACATTAGTTAATTCAAAATATAAATTAATATTTTTAAAATCATTTTCTTTCTTTTGTGAAAGATTCATAATACTATTCATTTTTATATATTCTGGAATATTATCATCATCAATTTCATTTTTTCTATTTTCATTTTCTTCATCATCACTTGTATAGTTTTCGTCATTTGAACAATCAGTTGTATATTCATTATTGTCAATTATAAAAGGTGTATATTTTTTTGATATTCTATTATTATTATTATCAAAATTGCTATTATCTAATATGGAACTTTTAGTCTTACAAATATTCTTATTAATACTCTTATTATATAACCTATCATCCTCTTTTTTATTTATATAACTTGTGTTCATTTTTTTCGTATACACATATGGAATATGCACATTATATATCTTATCATTATCATATAAATTATGAACAAAAGAATTCTCACTTTTCTTTAAAATTAAAAGATCTTCATTTTGTAAGCTTATATTGTTATTACCTATATGAAGAAAATTCTTTAAAATAAAATAACCTTTGATAAGATTTTCTACACTTTTATCGTTAATAATATTTTGTATATCTATATGTTGGTTAGTACCCTGTTCATTATCTTGTCCCTCACTATTATCATGATAATAATAATTATTATTATTGATACTATCATTATTTTTGTTATTATCATTATTATTATTATTATTACTACTAATATTATCATTTATGTCACTTTTTATACTTTTCGATAATAACATGTCATATTTTGTATCCAAATAATTATTATCATTATTTTTATTCACATATTTACCAATCAAACCTTCTAATTCTCTCATCATAGTTCCAATTTTGTGTTCTTTATTTAATATATCTTGTATGTTATATAAAGATTTCTTTTTGTACTTTATTTTTACACAGTGATTTACACTATATAATATATTATCTAATATATAGTACGATTCATTTTCAAAGTAAAAATCTATAAAATATTTAAGTATATCTTTCATATCTATTTTTAATAATATATCATATAATTTATTTTTATTATATGACATCTTTTCTTTACCGTCATATAAATCTTTTATTACATCTTCATTATCTATACTATTATTCATTTTTTTCATCTTATCATTATATTTTGCTATTTTCATCCTAGAGTTCCTTTTATTTATTACAATGTTGTTCCAAAAATTCTCATCCATTAATATATTTCTTAAATTAAAATATTCCTTATCAACCTTAAGATCATATAATATATCATCATTCTGTATATCACTCTTATCTGTCTTCATAACGTTCATATTATTAGAACCACATTCCTCAGTTTTCATATTATCATAATAATTAGGAGACATAAAACATTTTTGTAAATAAAACAAATTGTATATCTTTTTCTTATTCCAACATTTATTACACCATATTTTTTTTATTTTATATATAATATGAACAGGGAAAATATCACCATAATTATTTTCGATAGTTTCTTTATAATATGGCTTATCACTACATACATAAGAAGATACACATGTATTCATATTTGGAGCATGATTCATATTTTTATAAAATATGGTATCCTTATTAAATTCAATCAAATTAAAACATTTCAAATATCGAAAAAAAGGATTATTACTTGGATCTTTTATAACAGTAGAGTAAAAGGCACAATTCAAATGAAATTTAACATTGCAATCTTCATTACTACAATAAACACTTGCATTATTATAACCACATAAAAAACAAGTTGATTTTATAGAATCATATATAATTTCTTTAACATTATCTTCATCTACTTCTATCATATTTTCATATATATTATAAAAATTTCTATTTTCTTTCCATTCACATATATCCATTAATTTTATGCTTTTTATATTATTATTCTTACAACCTCTATTCTTTTCTTTAGTTTTATATTTTTTTTCTTTCAAAGAAGGATCATTTATTGGAGTGTTATTTATTACTTCATTATCTATTTTATATGTTATTTCATTATTATCTTTATTTTCAATTAAATTATTTTTTTCCGATTTTTTTTTATCATTATTATTTGAATCTAAATCTTTTGTTTTATTATTCTTTGTATTATCACTTTTTAATACTTCAATATCTTTACTAGTTTTTTTTTTCTTATTATTTGTAATGTTTTGATTCTTTTTGACTTCGTTAACACTATCTTTTTTTTTCTGTGCACTCTTTTTATTATTATTATTATTTTTATTGTTGTTGCTGTTTGTTTCGTTATTTTTTTTTGGACCATTAATAATATTATCTGATATATTTATATTATTTTCAGTGTTATCATTTATATTATTATTATTTATATCATCTACATTTTGAAAGTGCAGATCCACTTTCATACTCTTATTATTACATACTGCTGTTTTATTTTTAATTTCTTCATAACAAGATTGGGTACAATTTAAGCTCCACTTCAAACATTCACTATGTATATATATATCATAAAAAGGTATAAGTCTTCCTTTATATATATAATTACTAAAATTACACAAGAAGCATATTTTATCATCTTTATTTTTATACTCAATCGTTGTATTTATATGTTCATTTTTATAATTTAAATAATTACAATTCTCTTCAATATATTTATAAAGCATTATTTTAACATATAAATTTAATTTGTTCTTAATTGTATGGTGTAATTCTTTTATACATTTTCTCATATTTTTTTTCTTCTCTTTATTACTATTATATGAATAAATACTACTAATAACACTTTTGTTTATGTTTATACTAGAACTCGTGCTGTCAATACTTGCATTCTTAATAATTATAATATCCTTTTTATTACCTTCTTTATATTTTAAGCATTCCTGCACTTTTTTAATACCACCCAAATAGGAACTGCCATTACAATTTTGATTAAATATATGATCAACATCATTATGATTATCATCATTATTTTTATTAATAAATTCACTTACCCCATTCATCTCTTTTTTTATTCTTTCTTTATTTACATAAAATGGAAATTCATATATACCTCTCCCATGAAATATTTTATATACATTTAGGTACTCATCAGAATTAATTATATTTAAAATCATTTTAATATTTCTTCCCTTTTTATTACAACGAATCCTTTTATTATCATATAATATGTCCTCTTTCGCTTTCTCCCTTTTTAAATCATTATTATTTTTCACACATTTATACAATATATTATATAGATAATATAAATATAAAAGATATAAACACATATTTATTATTTCATCAAATGGTTTTTGACTTTTCTCTAAATAATCATATAACTTCTTTCTAGCTAATTCATATATATTAAAATATACACAATTTTTATAGGTTACATTTCTTTGTTTTTTATGTATATATCTTGCTTTCTTCTTTATATTATATATTTTATTATAAAATAAACTCAATATATAATACATAATACTTTTCTTCGAATATCTATACATAGGACATCCATTTTTCATATGAAATATTTTTTTAAATATTGTATCATCCTTCTTCATTTTGTTATTAAAAAAATGATAAAATTCTTCATACTTAAAATATTTATTTGAAAAAAGGAAAAGACTCAACCATTTCATATTCACTGTCTTATATTCTTTAAATATATTATCAATAATATAACAAAATATATTAAAAAAATTATGTATATATATATTCTTATACACTATTTTAATGATGAAATATATAAGTTCATAGAATTTTTTTATATAATTATTGTCTGTATAAAATTCATTCCAACATTTATTATTTTCTTTATATTTTATTATTTTCAAAATATATTCATATTTTATACAACACAAATTACAAATATATAGTAATTTGAAAAAAAAATCATTTGTTCCCTTCTTTTCTCTTATCATATCTTCACTATTAATAAAAAAATTATTCCTATCCATATTATTATTACCATTATAAAGCATACAACAAATGGAACATTTATATATATTCATCTTATTAACTAATAAATTATTCATATCTATCGATTTAATTACATCCTCTTTATAATACATATTTGTAAAAAATATGTTATTATATAATGATATTTTATTCATCCAATATATATAGTCATCATACCAAACAGATTTATCACTATTAATTTTGAAATATTTTATATTATTCAAATTTTTATCTTTACCTTTTTTTTTTGTTACATATTTATCACACCTTTTTGATGACATAAAAATAGAACAATTATTATGTATTCCTGTGTATTTCTCTTCATATGGAACCATAACATTATTTTTCTTTTCATTCTTAAAATCTATATCATCCATCTCGACCTCCTCCTCAATCTCTTTCATTTGATCATTATATTTTTTATCATTACATAATTCAACTTGTTCTTGTTTTACATATATTATTTTTTGTTCAATATTTTTTTTTTCCACATTCAAAGTGGAATTGAACATTTGAACGTTCCTATCATCAACCTTATCAGATAAAACATTTTTCATAATATTTTCATCATTATTTAAAACCTTGTCATTATTAATTGTATCATTAACATATTCTTCATTCTTTTTTATAACCACATTTTCATCTTCCTTCAAAAAACTTCCTTCCATTTTATTCATCTCTTCTTGATATATATTAAAAGAAAAATCATTTTCATATAACAAAACACAATTACGACATAAATATGTATTAGGAGTTATTCTCATAAATTTCGATTTCAACTGTAAATTGTTGTTTGTTAAAAAATTATTTATATTATTAATTTTATTTTTATTGTTTGGTATATATATTGTATCATATTCATCTTTATATTTTATGCATCCTTCTGAATCAAAAACATCTGAATATTGAGACATGTTATCATCATTCATATTATTTTCTTCAATAGAATATTTTCCGTTTTTCCTTCCCTCGCAATTTATTAAATTGGTATAACCATCTCCTATACCCAAGGATGTATTACAATCAATATTAATAACAGACTTGTCATTTTGAACTAAGGATAAATAATCATTTGTCATAATATATGTTTTATCATTTGTTTTATCATTTGTTTTATCATTTGTTCCATCCATTATTACATTTTCTCTTTCCACTTCAGTTTGATTTTTCGTCTTTCTTACCTTTACACTTTTTTCTTTACCCTTTTTATTTTCCTTCATCTTTTTTTCATTACCATTCTTATTTATTTCATTACCATTCTTATTTATTTCATTACCATTCTTGTTTATTTCATTACCATTCTTATTTATTTCATTACCATTCTTATTTTTTTCTATATCATTCTTTTCTTTTTTTATTCCTCTTTTTTTATTCTCCTCATTTTCTTTTTCCTCCACCTTAACTTTAACCTTGACACTTATCTTTCTTTTTTTTTTTCTATCCATATATTCTTTATCTTCCATTTCATTTGATTTTATATTTTCTGTTGTTGTTGTTGTTAGTTCATTTTCCTTAGTACCAACCTTTTCTATCACCACGTCATCCTCTTTTGTACTTTCATTTAGAGAATTGTTTGCCTTACAATTTATATTATCGTCACAATTCATTTCTTTTTTGATTAATATATCGTTCATCGATAGACTATTTAATTTTCTTTTTTTCTTATTATCTTCATTCATTTCATCTTCACATCTATTTTGCTCCTTTGGATAGATTCCAATATGGGATGCAAAATTTTCAACAGCTATATTATTCACATTATTCATATTATTCATATCAACACAACTATCTAACGATATATTACTTTTATAACTATCTTTATTAATATTTATTATATTCGACGAAGGACTATAATTGATTTGAATAAAATTATTTGTACCACTAGAACAATTATTATTACCTAATATAATATTATTAGTAATATTGTTATTTAAATAATTTATTGAGGTATTAGAATTATTTTCCATATTTCTTTCTTTATCAATTATAATATCAGATGTAAATTTTTCAGGACTATTTCTATTATTATTCTGAACATTATATATAACATTATCACAAGAAAGCATACTGCTACTACTTCTATTATATAATAATGGTTTTTTTTTATTGATGCATATTATTTTATCTAAATTTAATATATTACTTTTCAAAGAAGATTTACTAGAATTATTATCCTTTGAATTACAATATGGAAATGTCTTATACATATTAGAAGCATTCATTTCATACTCATCTTCATCTATAGTATATACTTCTTTATTTCTATTCAAATCATTTTCTTTAAGTCCTACTTCTTTATTATTTGAAATGTAATTTAAATTATTAACATTTATATTATTATTAATAATAATATTATTTTGATTCGAACATTTAATATTATTACTAATATTATTTTGACTTTCATTCATTTGATTAAGATTATAAAAAGTTGAAACACTTTTCATATTCTTCACATCACTACTAATATTATTATTATTATTTTTATTATTATTATTTTTATTATTAATATACATATTGTTCATTTCATTATTTATTGACACATTACAATTCATAATATGTGAATTTGTTTTATTATATTGATCAATACCTATATTAAAATAATTTTTTAATAAGCCACTATTTTTATTAGGGGTACTACTACTTCTCCTCATACTATGAAAATTTATATCCTTCATATTAGGGTTCATACAACTATAAGATATAACATTATTAATACGGTTCATATTGTTTAATATATTTGGATCTATCTGTTCATTCATATTTTTCTCATACATTGTATTATTATAACTATAAGATTTTTCTAAATTACCTACATGAAATGAGTTATTAAAATTGGAAGTACTTAAATTATTTTCTTTATTAATATTATTATTATATGAATCATATCGATTAAAGTTTAATATATTTGTGTTTTCTTTTCTATTTGATGAAATAATAATATTATTACTATTGAAAGTATTATTCAAAGTATCAACACGATCAATAGGATAGTTCATATTACATATGTTAATATTATTATTAATAATATTGAGATTATTTATGTTTATATTAATGTTATCATTTATGTTATGGACTTTATCTTTCATATCATGTAAACTATTACTTCGAATTTTTCTTTGCACCATAAAACACGACACATTATTCAAATTGTTTATATTGTTGATATTGTTGATATTGTTGATATGGTTTATATTGTTGATATTATTCATATTATTATTATTTAATACATGATCAGTAGTTGATAAAATCCTAGGATTAGCGCTACTTCTAATATAATTCATATTATTCAAACTAATCGATCTATTAATACAAGACCATTTCTTATAATCAATTACACTACCATTATTTACATTTGTATATGTATATGTTCTACATTTATTTGTAATATCACCCTTCCATATATTTGTATCATTATAAGGCAAATGAATATCACATATATTATTCTGAACAAGAGAAAAACCATTCTTTTCTTTTTCATTAAATATATTTTTATTATATAAATTCTTCACATTACATAAGATATTATCATCATTTATATTATTTGATTTATTTACAACTACAATATTGTTAAAAGTATTATTCATATAAGGTTTATTATCAAATATTGGCACACTTTGTATATTATTTGAATTTAAAATACATATCTGTTCACTCTTATGATGCATATCAACATTATTCGATCCATCATTATTGAATATGTCAATGTCATTTATATTGTCATTTATATGGTTATTCATATTGTCATTTATATTATCATTTATATTCTTATTCATATTGTTAATCACATCATTATTTTCAATATTATTATTATATGATGCACTTTTTTGAAACATAGTTAAATTTGCCTTGTTTTGTAAAAAAATTTGAGCATTAGTATCCATATTAAATTCAGAACTATAAAGAATAGGTTTGAAATTAATATACTCACCTTTAAAATAATTATTTATATCTATATTAATACAACCATTATGTTTATTATATTTATTATATTCTTTTATATTACTTCTTATATTTATATCTGATGTTGTATCCTTCTTTTTATTCTTATCTTTTTCATCTACTATATTTCCATTCATAGCATCTGATAAAATCTCAGTAATCAAAGATTGGATTTTTAATACAACTTTTGTTATATTAATTTTATCTCGATTATTTACTATTAAATATTTATTAAATAAACAAAAGTTTTCATTTTTTTTTTTTTCATTATCATATTTTTTATAAGTACCCTTTCTAATTTTTGTCAAATTATATTCTTTTAATTTTTCATTCAAATATGTATTCAAAGCATTTAAAACTTCATATAAAATAAAACTACATCTAAATTCATCTAAATTAAATAAATTGAATAAATCTTTTATTTTTAATCTTTTCTTATTATCTAATAATTCATATACTTTATTTAATATATATTTATTAAACATTTTCTTATTTATTATAATACTATCTTTATTTATTTCAACACCCTCTTCTACTTTAAAAGAATGAATAAGAAACTCATTATTTAAAATAAGATTGTTACAAAAATCATCATCATGTTCTTTATTTCTATTCTCTTTAAGCTCATCTAATTTTTTCATAATAACAGAATGTTCTTTTAAAATGGTATCTAAATTACGATCGTTCTTATTAATAATGTCTGTAATCATCATAATTTCATTATTATCTTTTACCTTCTTATTATTATTACTCTTCATATCAATATTATCATCCTTATTTATATTATTCATATCATTATTATCATTGTTCTTGCATTCTTTATTAATTGTGTTCATAGTATTAATGGTACCACTACTTAAAGTATTCACATTATTATTACAATTACTATTACTACTACTACTACTATTATTATTATTATTATTATTACTATTACTGTTAGTATTATTATTATTATTATTACTTTCTGAATTATTTTGAACCAATTCATTAGATATATATGTGTTCTTTTCTATATGGAATTCTCTTCTACATTCAACATTCTCCTCATGTTTCAACACATTATTAACCTCATTCGAAGTATAATTATTTACATTCTCCTCAATAAGTGAATTCTCATTATTATTATCATTTTCATCTATTAATATAACTTCATCTTTCTTGTTCTTATCACTACATATCACACCACTATTATATGATTGAACTAAAATATTTTCATCACAAACTTTATTCTGTGAAATATCAACAAATCCATTATCATTCATATGTTCATCACCCATTTTTTTCACACTACAATAATCTTTTGTATTATCATCCAATATTATTACATCTGAATTCGTTTCCACTTTTGAATTACATTTATTTTCCACATTCTTTTTTCTTACATAATTTTTAACTGCTTTTTTCAATGTACATATTTTATTTTTATTACTATTATTATCAATTCTATAAAAGCATTCATCATGTGATGGTTTCCCACAACAAAAGCATTTTAATAATTTATTTCCTTCCTCACGTATACTTAAAATTTTTACTAATTTTTTATTTCTTATTTTATTCACATGTCCTAAGTTATCATCTTTTTCAATACTTCCTATTTTTTCTATCTTACAAGCATTAAAAGATTTTTTGACTGACTCATTATATAAAACATTATATTCCTTATCATGACTATTTTTACTACTATCTAAAATTATTTCTTCATTCGAAATATTTTTTATATTTGTATCATTATTTTTATTATCCATATGAATATTCATGTTTACTATATCTTTATTTATTTCATCCTTATTACTTATAACACATTTTGGGGTATCTTTATTATTATTATTATTATTTTCTTCATTTATTAAAATATCATTTGATTTATTTAGATGATTTTCTAATTTGTTCACATCATCATCAACAAAGATATGATCATCACTATTATTATTATTATTATTATTATTATTATCATTTTTATTGTTATCACTATTATTAGTATTATCATCATTTTTAATATTATCATTATTTTTTTTTTCATTCATATCAACAACCACATCGGACATAACCTCATCTTTATTACACACCTTAAAACTAAAACAATTGTTAGGTAATAATTCATTAGAACTTTTTTCAACATGAACATCTTCTTGCTTATACAAATATTTCTTATCCTCTTCATTCATTTTATTCATTTCATCCTTTTGTTTATTCTCATCGTCCAATTTTATAATATTGTTTTCTATTGTCCTCATCAAACATTTCCCTGTTTGTTTATTACTCTCTTTATTTGTAGTTAAAACCTTTATATTTAAATCATAAATATAATTATATGTTCTTCCTTCCATAATATTCTTATTACAAGAAACATTCAAGTTTTTTAATTTAAAATATAAATTAGATTTTAAAGACGAATCAAAAGGTAATAAACAGTTATCACACTTTATACAATTATCACATTTAAAATTTCTTGTAATAATATTTAAAATATGATTTATTTCTTTTTTATGATCTTTATAATTATTCAAATTAAATATAAACGGATGCACAATATTAGCACATGAATAATGTATTGATATACCACATGTAGAACAATAAATAAAATTATTTTTATATTCTATAGATCCACATATATAACAACATTCTTTTAATATATCATTCTTTAATAGTTTTATTCTTTTATTCTCTTTTCTTATATCTCTATCATATTCATTTGAAGAATATAATATATATTCAGAACCTTTATTAAATCCATTGTAACTTTTATTATCTACTAACGATATTATTTCTTCAACACTTTTCCTTTTCTTGTCTCCACCTATACTATTATGATCAATATTATTTATATTTACATACTTTTCAATATTATTATTATTATTATTACACATATTAGATGATATTATATTCATCTCTTTTTCAGTACATCCATTTATATTATTATCATAAAAAAAAACAATTTGTATACACTTTAAAAATTTTAAAACATTATTAATAGGACTTATAATTCGTTTCTTTTCTTTAACGATATTATTAATTTTTACTTTTTCATTTAATACGTCAATCATAAATATGTTACTATTTATAAATAGACTACAATTATTATTATTATTATTATTAATAAGAGTATTGTCATTTGGTGAATTATTATAAGCATCATTCATATGTACCTTATTATTACTAACATTATTATATTCATCACCACAATTATTATCATTATTATTTTCCATGTTCTCCTGCTCATATTGTGTAATAGCCTCTTTTACGTTCTTATTATCTTGCATCTTAGAACCCATAATATGGTTCTGACCTATCTTGTTATGGTTCAAAAAATGAACTTTCATTATTTTACATACATCAAATTCATTATGCTTATCATAAAATGTATTAAAATATATTTTACCATTCATCTTTACATATAAGATATTATAATCAATTAAATTATGATCATTTGAAGAACAAGAAAATATATCCTTATTCCTATTAATAAAAAAAGAATCATTTTTTAAATCAAATAATTCATATAATTCATATTGAGTAATATCCTTTTTATATTGTTCTAGTTTACGTTTTCTAAATATATTCATAGCATTATTACAATTATTATTTACATCATTATTTTTTGGAATACTAATATTATTCATATCTTCATTATTTAATATATATTTTTCTCCTTCTTTAATCATATTATTATTATTATTATTATATAACGTATTAGATATATTCATATTTTTTTGATACACATAATTATGATTCATTATCTCCCCATTATTTTCATATGTTGATAAATTATATTTATTATCAAATATTAAATTTTTATCACAATTTAAATCATATGTATTACTTTCATTTATATTATATATACTTGACGTATTCATAAAATTTTCTTTATTATATAAAGATTCATTTGGTACCTTTAAAGAATTATAATCATTTATGTTTGTATAGATTTTTCTTATACCCATATTATTAACATTATTATAATTATCATAGTTTATATTATTATCATTTGAAAGGATATTACATCCTTCTTTATTCACACAATGCAAATTTAATTTTATATTATTTTGACCAGAATAGGTTTCCAATTTAAAATAATTATTATTATTATATATATCATTTAGCTTTTCTTTTTCACTTTGCATATTTACAAATGACATATTTCCTCTATCTTTATCATACAATTTATTATTACACCTATCATTAATAAATAAGACACCGTCATTATTTATACATTCCATTTTGTTATTATTACTAGTAGTACTATTATTACTATTATCATTATTATTATTATTATTATTATCATGACCAATTTGGTCCGAATCCAAATTATTAATTTCATTTTTATAATTGTCGACACAATCTTCTATACATTTATTCAAATACTCATTTGTCATATTAAACATATTTTTTATTATAACTCTACCCTTTTTTTCAAAAATGCATGCATTTTTATAAATTGGTGTATTAGGCATATGAACCATTTTTGCATTATGTATAATTAAAATAAAATCATATAAAAAATCTAAAATAGTATCATATTTTTTTTCCCATATTTTTTTTTTCATTATATATAAATTCATAGGTATTTTTACAATTCTCCAGTATATAGAATAATTAATTGGAACATGAAATGTGAAATTTTTATATTTATCTAATAAAAATAATAAATATAAGATACGCTCAATTTTATCATGAAATGTACCTATACTACATGTTGGACATTTATAATCTGTATTCTTATTAGATAAGGTTTCAATATTTCGACTTTCATTTTTATCACAACTTAAATGAATCCAAAATTTACATACATCACATTGAACCCATTTTTTACTATCATCTTCATCATATTTCTCATTACACATAATACAAAAATTCTTCTTCTCATATTCTTTATAACAATTAATACAACAATCTAAATGTAATTCCCATTCATTATAATTAATATAACATAAATTTGAATAATTACATTTATTACATTTTAAACAATCATCACATTTCCAATTAAATAAATATATATCAGGAACATTTGGAAAACAACATGAACCATGAGCTACCATATTACAACTCTTACATATAACATAATTAGCTACATTTGGTGTTTGTTTATAATCATATATACTTTCACAACAATAAATACAACGATAACAATCTTTACAAATATATTTTCTATAAGTAATATCACTATATTCAACTGATGGTATATAGTTTATACATCTTCGATATTTTTTGTTTTTACTTTTAATATTTTCTTTATTATTATCTATATCACTCATATTGTCATTGCTACTATTGTTATTATTAATATTATTTGACTTACTTTTATGTTCACTCATACCTTCATCATTTGAACCTTGATCATTTTTGCCGTCATTTTTGCCATCATTTTTAACGTCATTTTTGCCATCATTTTTGCAATCATTTTTGCCATCATTTTTGCCGTCATTTTTGTCATCATTTTTGCCATCATTTTTGTTCTTACCCTTTTTACTCTCACCACTTTTACTATCACCACTTTTACTCTCACCACTTTTACTATCACCATTTTTATTCTTTCCCTTTTTCACCTTTTTAGACAATCCTGAAGTACTCGATTTACCTTTCTTACAATCGATATCCTTTTCTTTTCCCTTTTTTTTGGTAGATCCATTAGAAGAAACTTCTAAAGAATTAGAATTACTTGCTGCACTAACCACACGTGAATTATTTTTATCTTCCAATTTTTTAATTGTATTCTTTTTCTTCTTTCCATTATTATTAAAATATCTCTTTTCTTTCTTCAAACTATTCTTATATATAAATTTTTTATATTCCTTCATCAAAATATTTTTATCAAACCATTTAGTAATTAACACTTCATCTTCTAAACAATTTGCATGGAATTTCTTTTCACATGTAAAACATTTAATACCCCAATATATATCTATACAATTATTTTCATCTATTTCTTTTTTTTCAGCTTCTGAGCACATATCATATATAGCACTTGATAAACTACAACTATAATGGTCATGACCTTTCATAAATAATATTCTTTTTGAACAAATAGTACATATTTCATTTTTATTTAAAGTATTATTAACATTATCACTCATTTCTTTTTTCTTATCACACTTTTCTAAAATATCGAATCTTTCAAATTCTTTATAATTATTTAATATCTTTATATTATAAAAATATGGTGAATACCAACCTTTAACATCAGAAAAAACAAGATCATTTATTTTTTTTGAATTTTCATCAATATTATTTATATCATCAATATAATTTTCCATCATGTTATAATTGGCATCACATAATATATTATCTGTGCATAAATTATTTTGATTATCAAAATTGTTATCATTCATATTATTCATATTGTCCATATTATTATTATTATTATTATTATCATTATGAATTATATTGATAATATTTTCTTTCATATTATTCTTATCATTCAACTCAACATTTTTATATTTATTAATATTTATACTCGAATTTGATAATCTACTAGACACACGATTATAAGAACTTCTACTACTTTTAACAAATCCATTTTCTTTCATATTATTATTAACTTTGGCCAAATCATTTGTTTGATATAATTTATAATTCTCTAAATGATGTATAAAAAATTGTTTATATTTAGGAGAATAATATTTTATAATTCCAACTTTTACTTGTGCCTTTTTCTTATTATCCATTTTTAATTCAAAACTCACACGATAACCTATATATTTAAATCCCTTCTCTTCATCTTTTAATTCTATATACATATCAGAACTATCCATCTCATTTTTAATAGTCACCTTTTTTCTTATTTTATTTAATTTGTTTTTAAAAACATAAAAATTACCATCTTCACCTTCATAGTTTATATCATAATTATCAAAAGATTCTTCAATAATGCAATTAAAAAATTTTGGTCTTCTAAATAATATTTCATCTGTATCAATATCTAAATTTTCTAAATATAAAGACTTTTCAACTTTTTTAAATAATTTCATTTTTTTCTTCATATTAATATTACTACTATTATTATTATTATTTGTATCTACATAAAATCGTGTATTTTCATCTGAACCTTTAATAACATTTATTATATCTTTAAAATTTTTAAAATTAAAATAAAACTTTTTTTCATCATCATATATAAGACATATATAATTATTATCTTCTCCTTTTCCTTTATCCTTTTTATTTATAATTTTTTTTCCCTTAATAATTTTACTATTATTATTTTTGTTCTTTTTTGCATCTTTAATATTTAATTTTGATTTCACATTCTTTTTATCTGTAGTTTTATTTTTTCCTTTCTTCACACAATTTAATTTTGTTATATCCTTTTTACTTTTTCCCTCATTACAACTTTTATTTTTTTTTTTTATATAATTCTTATTTTGTTGTGAATTCTTTTCATCTTTTTTTGAACAAATCGATATTTCACTATTCTTCTTATTCTTACAATTACTACTACTTTTACTTTTACTGCTACTATTACTACCATTAGTACTAGTACTATTACTACGACTAAGCATATTATTATTATTATTACTTTTACCTTCAATATTCTTTTTATCATATTTTTTTTTTTTATCATTCTCTTTTTTAATTGCCTTATTTAATACTTTAGATTTCTTTTTGCTATTGCTAGAGTTACTATCGCTCTGGTTTTTATCATCAACATTTTCTTTAGCGTCTTTCTTTTCTTTACCTTTATATTTCTTTTTATTATTTTTGGAATCGACGTCGGTATCAATGCTACCAACATTATTATTATTATTACTATTATTACTATTATTATTATTACTATTATTATTATTATTATCATTAATATCATTTTCATCTATATCATTTACATCTTCTTCCCTGTCATCCATATTAATATTAACTCCATTCGATTTTTTCATTCCTTCTTTAATTTGGTTATCCTCTTTACTATTATCACTTTTAATATCATCGTGCTCTTCTGATTTCTTTACATGTGATAATTTTTTATCAACTATATTATTGCTCCTCTTGGAAGATTCTGAACTATTATCCTTATTCTCCTTTTTACATTCATCATTATCATCTGAAAAATTTACTTCACTCATATTTTTTACCTTCTTCATATATTTTAAAGAAAAAATCTTTAAAAACTTTATAGCATAAAGCTTATTATTATTTCTTATATATATAGGATCACTATAAATCTTCACATTCTTATCACACAATATTACATCTTGAATAGCCGTAACCTGTAAGATGTTTTTTTCTAATTTTTCTGTATTTAATATTAAAATACGGAAAAAAGAATCTTTGACAATTTTATATATTAAAAAATATTTCTTCCTTTTATTTGTAACAATCTTACCAATTCTCAAAAACATATCATTGTATATTTTTTCAAACAATTTCTCATCACATTTAATAAAATTTAAGGACAATATTTTTAGACTTTTAATTTGGTCTTCCAACGTATCAAGTTCTTTTCTGTTATCATCATGATTATTTGCATCATCACCACAATTATTCACATTATTATTATTATTATTATTATTATCAATGTTGTCATTATTTTGTAGAATAACTTCCTTCTTCGGTTCACATACAAACTCTTTATCATGTAACACTTTTTTATTTTCCTCATCATTATTGACCTCTAGCGTTGTATAAATATTTTCTATAACACAATCTTCATTACACTTATCATCCGAATTAATACTATTTTTATTATTCCTTTGTTTCTTATTTATATTTTTCTTTAATTTACTCATTTTATTATCATGTGAATGTTTCTTAATATTATTCTTTCTTTCATTGTTAGTCACAGAATTATTAAACTCTTTCTTGACCTGATCAAAGGCAATATCCCCTTTAATCATTTGATCCAAAGATGTTTTATAAAATTTTTTTTTTTTTATTTTTTTTTTTAACATATTATTATTATTATTTAAATTTTGACGCAAATTATTATTGTGTAATACATTATTAATATTTTCAAATGTATCTTTTATTGAATCACAATTTTCTTTCTGTAAACACATATTTATCACTTTATTTTTTTTATTATTTTTATATTTATTAACATATTTTATATAGTTTCTATAACATATGGTTTTATTAAACAAACGTTTGCCCATCATAAAATGATTAAGCACATTTCTTGTTTGCATTTTTCTTCGTATAGAAAAATTAAAATTCTCATATGGAGGGAAATGATTTGTTCTTAAGAATCCTTTATATTTATTACCATTACATTCAATATTTAATATTTTTTTCTTTTTATATTTATTAAAAAATAATTCATATATTTTGGAAGAATTACTAAAGGTTGTTTTTTCTTGAGTTTTATAAGGATAATCATTTATAGATTCATCACAAAATAACATATTATAAATATTTTTTTTTTTTTTTTTTGTCCACCTCCTTTTCCTACAACCATAACTAATATATGTATCTGAAAAAGAATCTTTTTCATTTATTATATGATCACCATTATTTAAATAATAATAATTTTTTTTATCACTAGTATTCGTAAAAAACTTTTTATCCTTATTTTTATTTTTATAAATCATAAGTTTATGTAATCCATTAATATTTTTCATCATACGATAATTATTATATTTATTTATATCATTATGATAATTCATATTCTTCAAAGACATACAACTAAAAAAACTGCTCGTTTTTGAGCTGTTAATATCTGATTGAAATGTATTTATATTATTTCGGTTTTTTAAAAATATACTCTTTTTATGTTTATCCAACAAGTTGAACATAATATTGTTTTTATCACAACCTATGGATGAATTATAATTTATATTTTCTTTTATATAATTATTAAATGAATTATTATTATTACTACCAGAATGTTTATCATCATTATTATTATTATTAATATAATAATTATTATAATTATTATTATCATTACTATTTATATAATTATTATTTATATCATTAATATTTATATCATTATTATTTATATCATTATTATTTATATCATCATTTTTTAATTTTAACATATCATTCCTTGATACATTGCCACTTTCCCATTTTTCTTTTACATCTTCAATAGTTTTTATAAAACTTATAAATTTATAAGAACTACTATTACTTTCATCTTTCTTACAAATAATATTATCTTCATTCATTTCTTTTATACTTTCCTTTTGAATTTTATCTTCATCACTATTTTCATTCATTTTTATATAATATAATATATATATATATATATATAGAGAGAGAGAGAAAAATTTTATAACTTTTTATCTTTCCTTTTAATATTTATAACATTCCAAAACTTCTTTTCTGGTTCTGTCCTTTTATAATGTTTTACAAAAGTCAACATATAAATAAGGGAAAATGATTAAAAGGAAATTAAATGAAATGAATAAATATATACATATGTATATATATATATATATATATATATATATATATGTAAACATTTATTTTTATATGAACACAATAAGGTTACATATATAATTATATATATATATATATAGATATAATTACATATTACTTATTTTAAAAATATTCCACATTCAAGGAATTTCTTTAAATATATATATATAATATATAACCACGTACAAAAAAAAATTTAAATAAAATTAAACTAAAACGTCTATTTTTTTGTCCTTAAAACAAAAAATATTATTTAAAAATTATAAATTGAGCAGGTTACTTTTTCAAAATATAATATTTATATATAATGAAAATATAAAATATATACATATATATATTATATATATATATATATATATTTATACATTTATAAGATAATTTTTTTTTCTTTTCTTTTCTTCCCCTTTTTTTTAAAGGTTCATCATCATGAAAAAAAAAAAAAGAAAAAAATATTTTCTTTCACAAATTCAGAAAAAAAAAAAATATAATAAAAGGCTAAAAAAATAATATATATATAATAAAAGACCATAAACAATAAAAAAATAAAATGAAAAAATAATAAATATAAATATATACAAATATAAATAAGTAAATTATTTTTTTTAAAAATGTAATGGAATAAAATATTTTCTTAAAAAAAAAAAAAAAAAATCATAACATATAAAAAATGTATTATATTTTAATATATATATAATATATATATTATAATATATATGTAATAATATTAGGGGAGTACCCATATAAAAGTATATTATAATAAATACATATAAATATGTATTAGTAATAATATTAATATATAATAATTATATATATATTTATTATTACATATAAATAATATATTCTCACAAATTTGTTCTTATTTCATAAATCAAATTATTGAGCAATAAATTACAAAAAAAAAAAAAAAAAAAAAAGGAAAACATTTGTTTTTATTTATATTATTTTTTCAAATAATAACCCATCTATTTTAATAAAATCGAAACATCAGGATAATGTTTATGTGTTAAATAAGTATGAAAAAAAAAAGAAAATAATTATTTATTATATATAACATAATAAATATTAATATTATCAACAAATAAGAAAAAAAAAAAAAAAAAATTATGTTTAAAAACAAGCATATAAATAAATCCGTCTTAGAAAAAATTATTTTCCATGAGTCATATTTACTAGTAAAATGTAACACATTATTGTTTTTATATTAACATAATATTATTATTTCAACAATATATTTTTATTTGTAAACATAATATTTTATAGTTTTTTCTCTTTTCCTTTTATTTTAAATAAGAATAAAATAATCATATATATATATATTATATAACCCTTTCGGTAAGAAGAAAAAAAAAAAAAAAAAAAAAAAACTAAAAAAAAAATATATATATAATAAAAGACCATAAACAATAAAAAAATAAAATGAAAAAATAATAAATATAAATATATACAAATATAAATAAGTAAATTATTTTTTTTAAAAATGTAATGGAATAAAATATTTTCTTAAAAAAAAAAAAAAAAAATAATAACATATAAAAAATGTATTATATTTTAATATATATAAAAAAAAAAAATTAAAAAATAAATTTAATAATATTAGGGGAATACCCATATAAAAAAATATTAAAATAAATAAATATAAATAAGTATTAATAATAATATTAATAAATAAAAATTAAATAAAAATTTATTATTA
>NC_031486.1:1068282-1073476 GCF_001602025.1 Plasmodium gaboni | reverse complement strand
AACAATATATAAATTAATAAAATAAAATATAATAAAATATTTTTTTTATATTAAAAAATATTTATTTTTTCAAAATATTTATTTTATTTGAAAAAAAAATATTTTAAATTTTTTTATTTTTTCCTTTTATTTAAAAAAAAAAAAAAAAAAAAAAAAAAAAAAAAATAAAAAAACCTTTGAGTAAAAAAAAAAAAAAAAAAAAAAAAAAAAAAAAAAAAAAAAAACGTTTGTAAATATATATTATTATTCTTACAACTTATCAAATCATAACACAAATATAAACAAAAGCAAAACGGATATTCGATTTCTAAAAAATTAATAAATTAAAATAATACATGTTCTTACACATATATATGTAATATATAATATTTCAGTATAGTGGATAAGTTTAAACTGTATCACAATAAAAAAAAACAATAATTTTTAGATACTCAAGAATATATTAAATATATTCTTATTAATATTGTTATTAGGTACCTTCTGTTTTTTTTTTTTTCTTTTTTTTTAATTATATAAAAATAATTCTTAGAGCCTAAAAACTTTTTCGGATTAAAAAAATATAATTTAAATGTATTGTGCATAAAACTCTAGGAACTTTTTTTTTTTTTTTTTCTTTAAATATATATATATATATATATATATATATACATACGCATAACCATGTATTAATATAATTTATGAAGTAGTATTATGTAACTTGTAAAAAAAAAGTCACAGAATTATATACAAATATATTATATATATATATATTTTTTATATATAATATATAACATTTTTCTCTTTTTTAATTAGAAAAAAATAATTTATATGCACATATGACTATATTCGACACCCAATGTGATAAAAAAAAATTATTTCAGGGGAAATGAAAGGTTTCAAAACAAACATAAAAAAAAAAAAAATATAGTGTAATAATAAAATAACGAAACATTAAAAAATATATACATTAAACATTTTAAATATATATAAATATATATATATTTTTTTAATATGTATATAAAAGAAATACAAAAAAATATTATATATAAATAATATATATATATATATATATTTGTTCTATTAAAAAAAAATAAATACATTTTTATCCTTTAAGTTATAATTATATTTATTTTATTTCAAATGATACCTACTTTGAAAAGCACACATTATATATATATATATACAAATATATAAATATATATATATATATATAATATGTTAATCCTTTATATTTCACTTTTTTAAGGTTCTGCTTTTCTTTTTGTTATTCTTTTTCATAATATTCTTTTTAATGTTCATTTTACTTTTTTGAAAAGTACCAATGGAATTGTTGAATTTTTCTTTTTTTCTAAATAAATAAAAATTTTCATGTATTTTTTTATTCTTCTTTTTTTTAAAAGATTGTAATTTATCACTTGTTTCAGCAAAAACAGAATTTATAAATTCAGGATTTTCTGTTTTTCTTTGAACAACAATAAAACCATCTTCATCTACAATATCTTTTTTTTTTTTTAACAACTTATTATCTTTATTTAAATTCGTAATATGATTAATCATAATTTTTCTTGCATTATATAAATTATATGAATTATCATAATATTTCTTTACATCATTCAGTAATTTATTTTTCCCTATATGAATTAAATAAGGTGATTGTTTATTTTTAGTAAAATATTCATCAACCTGCATTGTACAGGACAATATTTTCTCTATCACATTATTATCTACAAATGTTATGTACAGACAATAAGAAAAATTTTTAAAAATATTTGATAAATATTTCCTCTCAACAATATTCATACATTTTATTTTTCCATATTTAGAGAAATAATTTTTAATATCTTCTTCTTTAATTATATTGTCTAGGATACCTACACATAGTGTTTCTTTAAATGTATTATCGATGTTTGATTGGTCTTTAAAATTTGAAACGAATAGCTACAAAAAAAAAAAAAAAAAAGAAAGATATATATATATATATATATATATTTATTTATTATAAACATATTATTAATATAATATTTTATTTTGAAATAATACACATATATTCATTTATATATATTTTTTATATTTTTATTTGTCTTTACATTTATAGTAACAAACGGGTTATCCTCTATAGGTACGTTTAATACACAAAAATGTTTTAAAAAACTCTTATTCATTTTTCAAAAACTTATATATATTAAAACATTGTAAAAAATATAAAAATAAAATAAAACCTATATCCCCTATAAATTATAATATATTAATGAAATTATATATATATATATATTATTTACATTTATTGATTTCCATGTATAGGAAAATATTATTCAAAAAAAAAAAAAAAAATAAAGCTCCTGTAGAATTATACATCGTCACATCTTTATATAATGTATATTTCGAATATAAATTAAAAAACTACATATCATACACTACATATATATATATATATATTTCCTTTGAATTATAATCTTAAAAAAATGTTGAAAAAAACCAGGATTTCTATATATATAATAAAAAAAAAATAAAACAAAAAAATTTTACCAAAATATAATATAATTCTTTTTATTCTATTCTAAACATGGACATTTTATTAAATATATATAAGTATTTCAAATATATATATATATTTAACACTTCTCAATTATTTATATTTTTTATTTTATTTTTTTTTTTTTCGCCCTTTAATGTTGTTTATTTTAATTTACGCACCAAAATAAATAAAAAAAAAATAATATATTATATTATATACATATTATATATATGTATGCGTAAAAAATTGTAATTGTGATATATATATATATATATATTATAATATAATAATATTTATTTTTTTCATTTTCTTGGCCTTGTTCAAATATACCTTATTATTATATACTTATATGTTGATATATATAAAGTCATAAATATATAATATATTTATATAATATTATATAAATATATAATTAATTATTATTATTTTATTTTTATTTTTTTTTTTATTTTCTATATATATAAGATGACTTATTATTTACATATTACAATTTTTTATTTTAAGTTGAAAAATAAAGCACCTATTTTTTTTTTTTTTTAAACCTTTTCACATATAATATATGAATATGTTATATATATATATATATATATATATATAATTATTTATATATATAGATATATATATTTATTTATATATATCTATAAATTATTATATATATTTTTATTATATGTGCTTTATTTTGATCTTTTTTTTATATATATATTTATAATATATTATGTTGTGGCATCTTTTTATCTTATTTTATTTTTTTTTTTTTTTCTATAAAAATAGTTATTATGGTAATATAATATGATTCAATCACATGAACCATATAGGTTTAATTAATTGACCTAAAGTACTATTATATATACTATTTTAAAAAATGTAATATATAATATATTATTATATATAAATATATATATTTATTGATTATTATGTAATACCATTTTTTATTTTATTCTATATATAATTTTTATATATTTTAATATATATATTTATATATTAATTTATAATTTTATATTTATTTGTTTTTTTATTATTTTATTTATATTTTATTTATATTTTATGTTTTTTCTTCCTTTTTATAATTTTTTATTTTTATTAATTCATAAGTACCTATTTTTCATTTAATTTATAATTTGAAAACTCTCCACCCCACTTTTTTTTTTTTTTTTTTTTTTATATATATTAAATTGGTATATTATATATATATAATATATTGATTTAATATATATTAATTATTTGAGAGTTATTTGTTCTTAAATATATATATATATATATATATATATATATATATTGTGATTATTGTTTTTTTTTTTTTTTTTTTTTTTTTTTTTATGTATTTTCTTTAAAAGAAAATAAAGTTATATTTGTTATATATATATATATAATATATCTTCCCCTATAGTATAAATATTGTAAACATATTAGATAACATTGTTTAGGGGTTTTTCATATCCGTAATATTCCGAATATAAATAAATAAATATATTTATATATATTTAAATCTATATTTATATTTGACTTACCATCATTTTAATAACTTGTTAAAAAAATTTGAAGGTAAGTACAACCTGTAACACATATATATATATATATGTATAGTTCTATTTATATATTTATATATGTAGATATATAGATAATGACAAATATTAATATGAAACCAATAATATATCAATCCTAATTATACACATCTGATATATATATATATATATATATATATTTATATATTTATTTATTTATCCATTTAATTTCATTCAAACTAAATATTCATTTCGCTACCCACCCCAACCTCTTTACAGTTAACCCATTGTTCATAAAATGAATAAAAAATATGTTGCGTCCTCAAATAACCATGATAGCAAAAAAGATAAGAAGAACAATACTGATAAGTATAAAAACAAAAAGAACACAACTACCAGTGAGGAAAACAAAGATTCAAATAACAATGCTGTAAATAATGATAGTAAAAAAAATGATTCTTCAAAAAATAAGTACAACATAGTTAAGGCCAATATTAAGAATATATTTGTGTCTGATAAAACAAAAGAAAAGAGTGATAGAAATGAAAAAAACGAATCTTCAAAAAGTACTAAGAATACAGAAACATATAGTAATGTAAATGACAAAAAATCGAACGAACTTAGTACTAAAGGTTCGAATGATAAAAAAAAGAAACAAAAAGATAGCAAAAAAGATAGCAAAAAAAATAGTAGTAATAATAATACAGTTGTAGATATATCAGATGAAGATTATACTAATGATGAAGGAGAAATAAATAAGCCAAAGAAAAACTGGAAAGGTAGAACATTTAGTCGATTTACACCTGGTGGTGTTAGATCTAGTACTGTACTTTTTATATGTACAGCTATTGGTGTGGGATTTTTATCAATACCTTATGTTTTTTCTAAATTAGGTATTATACTTAGTATTATATTAATAATATTGAATGCTCTTGAATCATATGTAACTACAAATATATTATGTACATCTTCTTTAGAACATAATACATTTGTATATGGTAATTTATTAAAAAAAATAGGAAATAAATATGATAAAACTATAATAGATTTTGGATTATCCTTTGGTTTTATATCAAGTTATATTTTAATATTAATATTAATCAGTAATTTTTTAAGTACTATATTTTATGTATTTAATTTCCCGACTTTATTTACAAATAATATATTCTTAGTAATATTAATATGTCTATTAATTTTG
>NC_031486.1:1058282-1065782 GCF_001602025.1 Plasmodium gaboni | reverse complement strand
AATTCATAAGAATTATTATATCCATTCATATCATTTTCTATAAGATTGTTTTTTTTATTCATAATATTTAAATCTTTAGTATCATTAATATTATTCCTATTATTCTCCGAATAAATTGTGCTCATATCACTCATATATGTACAATCATTCATTTTACAATTTAAAATATTTTCATCATGATTTCCTATATTTTCATTATATACATTATTGATATCTTTATTTATTTCATTATTTATATCTTTATTCATGTCATTATTCATATTATTTATCATCTCACTATTCATATCATTTATCATCTCACTGTTCATATCATTTATCATCTCACTTGTCATATCATTACTACCGTAATTATTTATATTATTCATGTTACTAATATTGTTCGTATAATCTTGTATCACATTCATTTGGTTTGTAAAATAATTCACTTGATTCATATGACCTAGTTGATTCATTTGGTTCAATTGGGACAATTGATTTAACTGATTCATTGGGTTCAATTGATTTAATTGGTTCAGTGGATTCAACTGGGTTAATTGATTAATTGGATTCAACTGGCTTAATTGATTTATTGGGTTCAATTGATTTAACTGATTCATTGGGTTTAATTGATTTAACTGATTCATTGGGTTTAATTGATTTAACTGACTCATGGGGTTCAATTGATTCATTGAATTTATTTGGTTTAACTGACCCATTGAATTTATTTGGTTTAACTGACCCATTGAATTGATCTGGTTTAACTGACTCATAGTATTCATCTGACTCAACTGATTCATTGAATTCATTTGATTCAAATGATTTAGTTGGGTAGAAAAATTACTGGAACCATATAACAAACTGTTAGTATTACCATTGTGTGTAGAATAATGTGAAGGAAAGGTATTAACACTTGAATTCATATGATCGTAAAAATTAAGTTCATAAGAATGATGATTACTCAATTCGTTATTATTGCTGCTGTTAATATTATTGTTATTATTATTATTGTACGTATAATTTTTATTGCCATTTTTTTTGTCATCATTCATTTTAATATTATTAATCCCTTTATTTTTATTCGTATGATAATTATTCATATTCCCATCAAAATTTTTATTATGATAATAATTTCCATTCATATTATTATTATTATTATTATTATTAATGTTGTTATTATTTATATTATTATTTATATTATTATTTATATTGTTACTATTAATATTAGTGTGATTCATTTTAATACCATTAGATTTACTGACCTTAATTTTACATCCTTTAAAAATATATCCATTCATTTCTGTCAAAGCTCTAAGACATTCATCATAATTAAAAAAATGAATAAAACAATAAATTTTATGTGGACTTTTTTGAGAATTCTTTATCATTTTAACAAAGCATATACTATTATATATATTGCAGAATAAATTCTCAATTTCTTCTTTTGTTGTATTTATAGGTAAGCTACCAACATATATAGAATAAGTTCCTTTATCATCTATTTCAATATTTAAATCTTTTTCATTTGTTGTTATATTATCACTCATATTATACTTAGCCCAATTTAATTTAAACTTATGAGCTTTCCCAGGTATCCATTTTCCATTCAAATTCTCAAAACAATATTTTGCTACTTCATATGTAGAAAACTCTATAAAAGCATAAGAATTTTTTTGATTATTCTTTTCTTTACATAATTTTATTCTTATTATATCATCAGCGAATTCATAAAACATACAATATAAAATATAATTCTCGTCAACAACCTCATCCTTAATCTTTTCTATATCACCTACCCACAATGTTTTCGTGTTAAATGTATTGTTCATATTCTTATTTTCATCTAATAAATTATTTCTACTCGTTGCATTCATATTTTTAAAGTGATCAAAAAAAAAAAAAAAAAAAAATTAATACGTGAAAAATGTATACAATATGATAAAAATGTAAATATGTGTATAATATGAAAGAATCATAAAGAACTTATATATGCATAAATAAATAAATAAATAAATATATATATATATATAAGTAACTATAAAGATAATATTTATATATATATATATTTGAACTTGAAATTTTTATACATTAGAAAAAAAAATTATAAATAAATATAAATATATATATATATATATATATATATGATATACACCTTAATATAAATAACAAATAATACATCATTTATTTTATATATAAAATTTTTTCTTATTTTTTTAGAATTATTAATTCTTCTTATATATATATATATATATATATATATATATATATATAAGAATAAAATATATATAATATCGTTTTTTTTCTTTTTTTTTATCTTTAACGTTTTTATATTTTTTATATTATTATATATTTTTGATATATTTTATATTTATGTTTCTTCAATTTTTGTCTACCTCATAAAATGAGAAATCATGTAATTTTCCTCTAAATAAATAAAAAATATACATAACAAATTCTTTTAAATTACCACATATAAAAAATAAAATAAGATATATAAATATAAGCAGATCTATAGAAATATATATATATATATGTATAAGAAAACACAATTTTTTTTTTTTTTTGTGTTTTATTCAATTATTTTTGTTATACTTAGATACATCAATATATAAAAATTGTAATAACTAATATAAAAAACAATTACACAAATAAAAAAGGAATCTTCTCACTTTTATGTACTGGCAAAATATAAAAAATTATAGAAGATAAATATATATATATATATAATTTTTTATAAACAGAAGAAAAAAATGTTACAATTATATATCACATAAATTTATTACTCCTTTTTTGTGTTAATATATAAATAACATTTGTATTTTTATTAATATGTATTTTTTCTTTTTTTTTTTCTTTTTTTTTTTTTTTTTTTTCTTGTTATGTTCAGAATAAGAATATGATATTTTTATGAAATATAATATTTTACTATAATTATCTATTTTCATATAATCTTAAAAAAAAAAAAAAAAATTTAAATAAATAACAAATATTAGTATATAAAATATATAAGGTTAATATATATATAAAGGTATATAGTTATTTTGTGCATTTATATTATTTTTTATTTTTTATATTTTTTATATTTTCGAAATTTTATAAATATTATATTATTTTTAAATATATATATATATATATAAATATTTATAGGTATTATATTTTTGAAATAAATAAATAAATTAATAATATATAAAATATATATACACCTCATATATTTTATCACATATGTAACTTATTATATGTTCATACTCTTAAAAAAAAAAAAAAGAACAATATTATTATGTATTACTTAATATATATATAATATATTATGTATTTATAGGATTGAGATTTTTTTTTTTTTTTTTTTTATTTTATAATATATACACACTAACTTTATCCATAAAAATATAAAATATACTATTATAATATAATATTAATATTATATATATATATAATATATAAAAAATTAAATTATATAAAAAGTAATATATATATATATATATATATATTTATATATATATTTTACTAGTAGCATATGAATTAAAAATTTATAAATAATAATAAGCATATGCCGGAAAAATATATAAGCCTATAAATAAATTAATATAAAATAGAATATGTAATTTTAATATTTATTCTTATATTCGTAAAATATTATTCCAAAGATATATTATAAATTAAAATACGTAATTTTCTTTTTTTTTTTTTTTTTTTGTTTTTTTTCACGTATATGTAAAATACCTCATAAAACTGTAAATAAGAGAGTTATCTTATGGAACATTTTAATTTTTTTAAATATATTAAGTGTATAATTTGAAATATCAAATTAAATAATTACAAAATATAATTAAATATATTTATCTCTCTTTTTTTTTTTTTCTTAAGAAAATTATATTTTCGAAAATTTATATATATATATATATATATATTATATATTTTTAGAAGCTATAAGGAGATACCCTTAATAAAAAAAATCACAATAGGATATAATATAATACAAATAAATAAAAATATATACCTATAAATATATTATTACATATGTTATATGTTCAATATATTATATATATATATATATATATATATTTTTTTTTTTTCATTTTATCTTGAAAAATATAAAATTGTGAAAATTAACAAATGGGTTACTAAAAAATATAAATTTTTATGTCCTTGTGAAAAAGGTAGATAATAATAAAGTTATTAAAAAAAGAAAGAAGAAAGAAAAGAGTTATAGTAAAATAAATTAAATGATTTACAAAAAAATAAGAATACTATTAAAAATCTACAAATCAAATGAAAAAGAATAAATCGATTTATATATATATATATATATATATATATATATATATATGTATATTTTAATTTGGACTTTGAACTATGTCGTATATATACTTAGCTGTTTCTTCAGTATATAATATTCCAACATGACTAGTATCAGGGAAGTGATGAGTTAATACTGTGTTGTAGAAATTACTACATGCTTGTAAACTTTCTGTACCTACAGTACCATCTCCTGAACCATAATATATAGTAGGTTCTTCACGTGTATTAGGTGTTTGAAAATATAATAAATATTCAGTTTCTTTTTTATTAATAGTACTATATAAACAATAAATTGGTATACCATGATCTTTATTATAATATCTTTCTCTATGCAATTTATAATTTTCATATTTGACTTTTAATTTATGATCTAATAATTCCTGCCAATTTTCTAATGTATATACTTTTAAATTAACTTCTGTTCTATTACGATAACATTCAGGTTTATATATACCACATAAAGTAACTAAATATTGAACATGATCTTCATCTATTGGTGTATTACTCATATTTATTAATATGACAACTTGATCTCTTTTATAATATTCTCTATATGGTAATAGGTCAAATAAGGAACCTAAAGAATTTCCTAATGCTTTCATCATACTTTCTGGTATAGATAATTTTATCAACTTTGAAATTCTAAAAGATATAAAATCTTTTCTACTTTGAATTAATGCTCTTATAGTTTTAATAGATCCTTTAAATGGAGTACTAATAAATATAATTTTACTCAAATGTTTTTGTTTCCACTTCTTACTTACAATACGACTTAAGAAATAATTTAAAAATAAACCTCCCAAACTATGTCCAATTAAATTTACTTTGGTACTATTTCTTTTCTCATATATATATTCTATATGTTCTTTAAGAATTTTATAATTTTGTTGATTTAATGGATATCTCCAATCATATGGAGCACCTATAATACTTTCTCCATCTATGTATCCATGAGAAGTAAAATATTGTCCAACCACATTAAAATATTTAGTTATACCTATACCTGTATTATTAAAATAATCTAAATATTCTATACCCTTAAGATTACCAAATTTCTCTACATCTATAAATACTCCTGGTTGATTATAATATATTTTCTGTTTCTCATCATATCTTAAACGTATAGTATCAAAAGTACAATATATATTTGATTGTATAGAAAGTAATCTACTTAAACTTATCCAAACTCTAAAAGGTTTAGAATTCAGTACATATCTACTACAACTATGAATACTTGCATTTTTATATTCAGCTATTAATGTACTACCTCCTAAACCAGGTAATAAATATGTTGTAGGTTTATAATTATATACATGTTCTGTCCAATCGTATTCATCTTCATTATTATCATCAACATCATCATCATCATTATCTAATTTGTCCATATTATCCATATTATCCATATCATCCATTTCACTTTCATCATCTCTTTCGTCATCCCTTTCATCATCACTATCATCATCACTATCTGTAATATTTGTTCCAAAAATAAATTGTAATTTAGGTAATTCACCTAATTTTACATTTTCCAAACTTTTATCTATTTCTTCTTTCTCATCATCATCTTCTTCATTTTCTCCTTTTATTATATCATTCATAAATAAACTATCGTTATTTAAAACCTTCTTTTTCCTTACCAATATAACATCTTTATTAATATCATCAACTGATGTATTCTCATGTATATTTGAAGTATAATTATTCTCTTCAATATTTTTATTACTTACTTCTACACCATAATTATTTTCTCTTTCAATTACTCCTATTTCTTTTTTTTCCTTTTCAACAATTTTTTCTTCTTCCTCATTTTTTACAATCCCAATTTTGTCCTCTTCCCCACTATAATTATTTTGTTCTTCAACTAAATTGTTTTGTTCTTCAACTAAATTGTTTTGTTCTTCAACTAAATTGTTTTGTTCTTCAACTAAATTGTTTTGCTCCTCAACTAAATTATTTTGTTCCTCAACTAAATTGTTTTGTTCTTCAACTAAATTGTTTTGTTCTTCTACTAAATTATTTTGCTCCTCAACTAAATTATTTTGCTCCTCCACTAAATTATTTTGTTCCTCAACTAAATTATTTTGCTCTACCATTTTATTTCCATCATCCTTTTTTCCAAACCCAATTTTTTTTTTTTCTGTGTCTCGACGAACATTTAAATCTTCTTCCTCCGAAATCTCTCTAAAAACTTTTCCTCTTTTCTCTGATTTTCCTAAGGTTATTTTGTATGGACTTCTTAAAAATATTGAAGCTCCATCTGCTACAAACCTGTTGTAAGACGTACCAGAGAAGTAAATTAACAAATAATGAAAAACTACGAAAAAAATGAATATGGACATTTTATATAATCATAAAGGTTAATTATTAAAAATAAATAAATGAATAAATAAATAAATAAATAAATAAATAAATAAATAAATTAAGAAATGAAGAAGGAATCCTAAAAATGAACGGTGTATTATTATAAAAATACGACAAAGAATAAATATCAAAATAGATAATTTAAAAATGAAATATATATATATATATATATATATATATATATATATAAAATATTAATTGGAAATAATTAAGTACATTTAAAGAAAAACAAAAAAGAAAACAACAAAAAGTAATTTAATTATTAAAAAATATTACAATTTAATTAATTAAAAAGATTCATAAAAGAAATCTTATTTTTTCTACAAGGTGTAACCAAGAAAAAAAAAAAATAATAATAATAAATAAATAAAAAACAAATTATATATATTTTTACAGATATATAAGTATATTATATATATATATATATATATTGAAAAGTTTTCAATATTAAATTTAATTAATACACCACAAATATTTTAATAATACATAAAAAAAATATATATATATCATTAATATATATATATATATATATATATATATATATATATATATATATACTTATTTCACATAAAAAAAAAATTGTTTTTATAATATAAAATTTATTACTTATTATATATACATGCTCTAATACGCAAATATAGGACGTACTTATTTAGAAACCATAATTTACCATATCACACATTTTGGGTGTAAATTTAAATGTGTAAAATGAACAAAAAAAAAAAAAAAAAAAAAAAAAAAAAAAAAAAAAAAATTTTATTTAAAGAAAATTTTAACTTTTTTTAAAATTTTTTATATTTACAAATTTTTTATCATTTTTTTTTTTTTTTTTTTTTTTTTTTTATTATTTTATTTAAAGTTTTT
>NC_031486.1:1047519-1057982 GCF_001602025.1 Plasmodium gaboni | reverse complement strand
AAAAAAAAAAAAAAAGATAAAAAAAAAAAAAAAAAAAAAAAAAAAAAAAAAAAAAAAAAAAAAAAAAAAATTTACTTCAATGAAATTTTCACCTTATTTAATAATTTTTATGTTTACACATTTTTTTCCCTTTTTTATTTATACTTTTTTTTCTTTTTAATAATTCCTTAGTTTTTATTAATTTCCTGCCTTTTTTTTTTTTTATTTTTTATTTTTTATTAAACAAATAATTCAAAAAAATAAAATAAAAATAAAATCAAAATTTAATTATATAAAAAAAAAAAAAAAAAAAAAAAATTAAAATTAAATGTAATAAAATTAATATTATATATATATATATATATATATATCTTTTCCTTTTTTTATAATTTTGATTTCCCTATAAAAAATCTATTTTGTATTGACGTTGTATAAGCATTAATATAATATATCTATAAATTATTAATTTAAAAAATAACAATTAAAAATTCTCTTATTATTTTTTTTTTTTTTTTTTTTTTGCATGTTCTTAGAATTTTTCAGTAATATCTAAATTTTTAATTTTAGTAACCTCTATGAATTTTGAGTTTAAAAACATTAAAAAAAAAAAAAAAAAGGAAAACTATATAAATATATGTGTATAAATATTGTATGCATGTAATTATATATAATTTTATATTATATTCAAAAAAACTATATAAAAAAAAAAAAAAAAAAAAGTTCAATATATATAAGCATAACATATTATATAATAAATTATATGTTCACTTAATAATTTAATATATAAAACTTAAGTGTCGTATTTTCAAATAATTTGTTCATAATTTTGTTTGTCTATTTATAAAATGAGAACATTTTTTTAATTCTTAAGAAGGAAACATTAAAAATATATATATATATATATAAACTTTCTTATATATTTATATTTTTATATTCATTCATGTTACATTGTTTTAATGCTACTTATAATTTTTATGTGACCTTTTAAGTAGTAAACATTTAATTTTTTTTTTTTCCTTTTTTCATTATTATATAAGATCCTCGAAAAATAAATAAAAAGAAAAACAATTAAAATCGTATTATAAATTCATTAAAATATTTCAGATACACCAAAAAAAAAAATAAATAAATTACAAGAAAAAGAAAAAAAGTACGTAAAAAATAAACATGATCAAAGTACAAATTTTTAAAATTTAAATAAATAGAACAATAATATTTATAAGTTCATATTCATTAACACAAAATAATATTCATATACACATCCATATAAGTAATAAAAATATTTGAATTTCATATTATTACTGTTAAGAAATTAAAAAAAAAAAAAAAAACAAAAAAAAAGGAAAAAGAAAAAAGAAATCAGATTGAACTTATTATGTTATGTTCATGTATACTTGTATATTATTTTCACATAATTCTTTTTAAATTATAGTAGACTTAAAATATAAAATAATAATAATAAAATATATAGTACATCATATAAATTTATAATATGTATGTTCATTTTTTAATATTATAAAACCAAAAAAAAAATGGAAAAGATATAATAATTAGAACAATATAATATATATATATAAACCTTTTCAAGAGTTATAAAGAATATAATACAATATATTACGTCCGATCTTTTATGAAACCCATCATAAGGTTGAGTAAGAAATAAAATTAATATAATAAAAATTTTCATGAAATAAACCACAATAAAATTTGTCCATTCTCTATTGTTATTATAATTTATTTTATCATACTATTTTTATAATATACTATTTAAATATTACAATATACACCTTCATAATATAATTTATAAAAATATATACCTTTTAAGGTTATATATATATATATATATATATATATATATATATATAATATAACTTTCTGTGGAACTTTTTTATAATATATATTTTTATTTGTTCTTAAAATTATTTCTCTTCATTAATAATTTTTTTTTAATATATATATGGCTTATTTATTTTATTCGTTTTTATTATACCTTAATAATTTTCTTTAAAGATTTAAATACTAAAAAATACATAAAATTTATATATATAATATTATATATATATAATATATATATACATATATATATGGTATATATTATATGTATATATATATATATATATATATATATACCTTATTCCAGATAGGCCTTCACTTTTTTTCTTTCTTTTTTTTTATCTTCCTCTTTTATTTTACATATGCTAGGAAATATATAAAATAAACATATATCACATTAAATAAATATATATAAAATAATACAAATATATTAACTTTAATATATTCTTTTTATTTCTATTAAATATAATATATTTTTTTTTGTATAAAATTTTTTATTTTATAAAATATATTTTTAAAAATTTTTTTAAAAATAATTTTGTGAAAATAAATGAAAAGAATAAATATATCTAATTAATTTATTATTAATACATATATACATATATAATATTATAAAGGCATTTGGAAAATTTTAGTTATAAATTTAAGATTAATATGAAAAAAAGAAAAGAAAAATTAATAACATATGAACAATACTATTACTGATAAATAAGGATATACAAAAATATAAAGTAATTAAAAAGTTATAATAAAAGAAAAAACAAAAATATGTATACATATATTGAATATATATATGAAGAAAAATAAGAAAATAAGAAAAAATAAATAAAATAAGAACTATTTGTTTTATTTTGTTTTGTTCTGTTTTATAATTTTCCTAATTTTTTATTATTTATTAATTTTGTATTTGTTTTATATTTTTATCTCTTTTTTATATTTACATATCAACTTACTTTTTTCCTAGTTTTTGTAACTTTTATTTATTCATTTTATGATTTCAAAACTATTCTTTACTATATTCTTATAAATATCCTTTGTATAATTATACCAAAAAAAAAAAAAAAAAAAGAATAATAAAATAAAAAAATATTAAAAAAAATAGCTAACTAGCCAAAAATCTACCTTAACGTTCATAAAAAAAATAAAAAAAATAGGCAATCAATATATTCTGGATAAGTAGAAGAGTATCATAAGGGATTTACGCATATAAATATATATATATAACAAGTATATCCATATGGATAAATAAATACACACATAATTTTAAATATACATGTATATTTTAGTATACGCATTGGTTTGAATGTATATATAATAAGTTAATATATATAAATATATATATGACTATATATATATATATATATATATATTGATGTGTATAGAGACTATATGTATAGAAAAATAATATAAATTTTTTCACATCTCTTATAAAAATATATATATATATATATATATTTAACATATAAGCAAACATGATCAAGAGAAAATTTTGTTTATTATTTTTGGCTGTATTTTTTGTGTTAACGATTTTCAAAAAATTATCGAAATGGGAAATATTTATTGAAGCATGGTACACACATGAAGAAACAGATGACGATTATGATCGCATGAAATTATATGATGTATTAGGTGTTGATAAAAATGCAAGTAGTGATGATATAAAAAAATCTTATAGAAAGTTATCAAAAAAATATCACCCTGATAAAGCTAAAGATAAAAATTCCAATAACAAATTTAGTGAAATTGCAGAAGCATATGAAATATTAGGTGATGAGGAAAAAAGAAAAATATATGATCATTATGGATTAGAGGCTGCAAAAAATATGGAAAGTAATAAAATGGATGAAGATCCAAGTGATCATTTCAATATATATGAACGATTTTTTGGTACAGGTTTTAAAAGAGAAGAAGAAATAAAAAAAGCAGATAGTTTAACATTAAATGTAGAGATGAGTTTAGAACAATTATATAATGGAGAGTTTTTCTCTGTAATGTATACAAGAGATGTTATATGTTTAAGAAGTGATGATTGTATTGAGAGAAAGAAAGAATGTAGTGGCAAAGGTTATAAAACTATTACACAACAAGTAGCACCTGGTTTTATTATGCAAAATAAAATAAAAGATGATGATTGTATAGATAGAGGAAAAGCTTGGAATAAAAGATGTTCTTATTGTCCAAATGGTATGAAAGAAGAAAAAACAATTGAACTCACTTTAGAAATTGAAAAAGGAATGAAAAACAATGATAAAATAGTTTTTGAAAAAAAAGGAAAACAAGAAATAGGATATGAAAATGGAGATATCATATTTATTGTTCAAACTAAAAAACATAAAATATATGAAAGAGTAAATAATGATCTTCATCAAATATATGAAATTCCTTTGAAAGATGCACTTATAGGTTTCTCAAAAGATTTAGAACATATAAGTGGTAAAACTATTAATATTAATAAACAAAATGTAACTTTTCATAATGAAGTTCTTAGAGTACAAAATAAAGGAATGCCTATTAAAAACACTAATAAATTTGGAGACCTATATATCAAATTTTTAATTCAATTTCCTAAACAATTAACAGATGAACAGAAAAAGGTACTTGCAGATTTGTTATAATAAACGATATGATTAAATAAAATAATATCTAAATTTTTTATTTCTATATATATATATATATATAGTTTTTTAAAATAATAATATTTATATATATATATATATATATTTTATTTTAACTTATGTGAAGTTATTATGAAAAAAAAAAAATAAATAAAGCATGTTGCTTTTTCATAAAAATTAAATTTTATAGGTATATATATTTTTATACTATTATGTGGAATTATCATGTTTTCATTTTTATGTATATAATGTTACTTTTTTTTTTTTTTTTTTTTAACACTTCTCATAGTTTATATTGATTTTTTTTTTTTTTTTTTTTCACCATATAATTATAATGATATATTTATATATATCATTATTTATTTATTTTTTTTTTTTT
Source organism: Plasmodium gaboni (assembly GCF_001602025.1). Taxonomy (NCBI): domain Eukaryota; phylum Apicomplexa; class Aconoidasida; order Haemosporida; family Plasmodiidae; genus Plasmodium; species Plasmodium gaboni. The sequence continues at coordinate 1,053,176 of NC_031486.1, read as the reverse complement.
TCAAGTTTTATATTTATTCATATTAATACATAATATTATGAACCTTTAAAAATAAACTAAATTTAAAAATAAATTAAAAATATATATAATTATTCCAAAATATTATCTATGAATATAAAAAAACGTATAATACAATATATACAAATTGTAACCAAAAAAAACATGGTTGCAAATGTATAAAAAAAAAAAAAAATTTCATAAGATATAAAAAAAAAATTGTTTATGTAATATATATAATTATATATTATTTGAAAAGAAAAAAAAAAAATATATATTATTTTGTTGTTCAATATGAAAAAAATTATAATAAAAAATAATATATATTTATATATATATATATATTTATATATATATAAATATAATATATATATAATATATTTATATTTATATCATTATTTATAAAAATTTAAGAAAGTCTCAATAGATTTGCATAATATATGCTTTTTTTCTTTTTTATATTTGATTCTTATTAATTTATAGATAAAATAAAAAAAAATATATATTTTTTTCAAGACCATTTTTAATATTATTATATTAATATATTTTTTATATACTTATAATAAATAAATTAATAATCATGTATAAATTTATATGCATTCTACAATATTTTTTTCATAACCAAAATATATATAAATAATATTTTATATATATATAAATATTATTTAATCTTTTTTATTTATAAAAAAAGGACCTATTATAATAAAAAGAAACATTTTAATTTAAAATTAATTTGAACTTTATATATATTATATATTAGTAAAACTTATATTTTTTTCTTTTATTCTTTAATATATATATTATATATTTTATATATTTTTACGTCTTTTTATAAATTTTGTATAAAATTTTTATTTGTTGAAATGGACCAGTTTTATAAAAAATTAAGAAAAATTATAAAAATGTAATTCTATATATATATATATAATATTTATTAAATTTGGCTATTTTTTATTATATTTTTATATGTATGAAAAAAAAATACTAATTTGTTCATTTAAATTTTTATTATTTTTAATTTTTTCTTTTTATTCTTTCATATATCTTAAATATGCTGTGATGTTGTTCTAAAATACAAAATTATACATATATATGTATAATATATATATATTTTTTTCATTTTCCTAATGAATACGGTTATAATAATTGTTTATAAATAATCATCTTTTTTTTTTTTTTTTTTTTTTCTTTTTTTATATCAAATTATTTATTTTCTGAAGGTTTATTTTTCGCATACCTTATGCTAGTAAATTTATGTATATAAACTGAATAAGTGCAAATACATGCCTGAACATTTCAAGCAATAAAAAATTATACATATAAATATATATATATAAATATATATATATATATATATATATATATATATATATATATGTACCTATTGTTATATTTATAAAAAAAAAGTGTCAAAACGAACCAAAAAAAATGCAAGAAACCAGTGAAAACTCGAAAGGATCAGATAATTGCCAAAGTGTTAGTAGTGCATTAGGAAAAGAAGAAAATGGAAAAGCTGAAAGTAATATAATTGAAAATATAAAAGTTGATAAAAATAAAAAAATGATTTATATATATGATGTTGCAATCACAGAAAATGAGCTTGAAGAATTATTAAATATGAAAAGAAATGAACAAAAAGATGAAAAATGTAAATATAATAAAAATAGTTGTCATACATATCAAATGAATGTTAATAATATTAATAATGTTAATAATATTAATAATGTTAATAATGTTGTGGAAGAGACAGGTAAATTATGTCATAGAAGTATACATAATAAATGTTCGTGGATAGATGATAATCATAAAGTGATATCATTAATGAGATGTCAAAAATATATTATTGAAAATAGAATAAATAAAGATATAGATATTCCACATAACAATACTATTAATGCTTTATTTATGGATTATTATCATTTAGTTATGGCATATACATATTTTAAACAAAATAAACATGAAGATAAATCTATATTTGAAGTATATTTTAGGAAGTGTCCATTCAACGGACAATTTGCTATATTATGTGGTGTATATGAAGTAATAAAATATATTAATTGTTTTCGATTTACTAAAGCACAATTAGATTTTATAAAAAAGAAAATGTCCTCTTATAATGATATTGATTCCTTTGTGAACTATTTAGAAAATATTAGTGGAAACGATATATGTATCTATAGTATGGAAGAAGGATCTGTTGTATTTCCAAATGAACCCTTAATGGTAATAGAAGGTCCATTATTAATTTGTCAAATATTAGAGAGTGTTATATTGAACTTAATGAATTATCCAACATTAATATCAACAAATAGTATTATGTATAAAATATCTATAAATTATAAAACGCTAGCTGAATTTGGTTGTAGAAGAGCACAAGGTCCAGATGGAGCTTTGAGTGGATCTAAATATTCATTTTATGGTTGTGATTTTACATCTAATGTATATGCATCATATTTATATGATATACCTATACTTGGTACCATGTCACATTCATTTATATCATCATTTCATAATAAAGAAAACTTAATATCAAACTATTTAGATAATCATGATTTTATTTCTATTATAAATAAAAATAAAAATATTGTTAATCAATTATATGATTGTAAATATACTAACGAAAGTGAACTTATTGCTTTTTCAGCATTTGCACAAATTAATCCTAACAATTTTATTTGTTTAATTGATACATATGATACCTTAAAATCAGGTATATATAATTTTCTAATTGTTGCCTTATCATTACATGAAATTAATTACAAACCTATCGGTATAAGAATCGATTCAGGTGATTTACGATTTTTGACAAATCAATGCAGAAATATATTTAATGACATATCAAAAAAATTAAATGTACCATTCAATCAATTAAAAATATGTGTTAGTAATGATATTAATCAAAAAATTATTAATTATCTTAATGAACAACCAAATAATATAGATATTTTTGCTATAGGTACCAATTTAATCACATGCCAATCACAACCATCATTAGGATTAGTATATAAATTAGTACAAATAAATAATACCCCTTGTTTTAAAATGACTAATGAAAATAAAAAATCAAATTTACCATACAAAAAAAATGTATACAGAATATATACAGATCAACAATTTGCAACAATGGATTATATACAATTATATAATGAACAACCCATAAATGTAAATCAACAAATAGTATCTATAAATATACATGATGAATCGAAACAAACTCATATCATTCCAAAAAAAATCGAACAAAAATTGTGCCTTATATGGAATTATGGAAAATCATTAATAAAATTTAAAAATATATATGACTTGAAAAAATATACGCAAAATGAAATTAAAAATTTTAAAAATGAACACTTTCAAACCGATTCCCCTTTATCTTATCCAGTATTATTTTCTGATAATTATCATAAGCTATATAAGGATCTCCTCATAAAAAATTCTCACATAAAGGAATAAGAAAAATAAAAGCACACAAATAAAAAAAAAATATATATATATATATATATAAATATATTTCTGTGTTTGTGTGTGAATGTTTATATTTTATCATTTTTTTTTTATGGGAATAATAGTGTAAGGATATAACTCATTAAGATATATATAATACAATTCACATATAGCCATATAACTTATAATGACATTAACATATTTCTTGTTTTCAATCAAATGGTTATACACATAAATATATATATATATATTATATTTATTTATATTTTAATTAATTTATTTTATTTTTTATAATCCTTAATATTTTTATTTGAACTTTTATATAACCTACATCCAACAATAATATATATTGAAATGTTCACATATAAATAAATAAATATATATATATATTTTATATTATGTTATATTTAAAAAAGGTCTCCAAAATTTTCAAAGTGTAAATAAAATTTATTATTTTTCATTTCTTCTTTTTATACACATATGGATATCTTAAAACATTTTGATATATTACCATAAAATAATAGTATTATATATTTATTAAAAACAAATTAAAACAAACCTTTTATTTTGTTATTTAAAAATTTTATTTATTTATTTATTTATCTATTTATTTTTTTATCCATCCTTCCTTATCTGTGTTTTTTAAATTTTTATATAATCAATATTATATCATTAAATATATATATATATATATATATGTATATATATTTTTACCACTTTTTATTGTTGGCACTCCTTTCACTCCTCATACTCCTCAGGTTATGTTTTATTTTTTCTTTTTAGGTGTAAAAATTACATAACATATTATAAAATGGAAGACGAGAAAAAAAAGATCATTGCATCTATCAATAATCAAGATTTATTCATACAATCCTTTATAGATATATTAAATAAAAAAAAGGTGTTATATAAATATGTTTTCCTTTTTAATAATTATAAATTTAAATTTAAAATAGTATCTACGTATTATGAATATTTAATGGTATGTAATAATTTATTAAGAGATGTAACAACATGTAACTTGTTTTATGATTCAAACATATTTTTTGATATGATTGGTAAATCCTTTTATTTTCCATATATATTATATATATATGAACCTGAAACATATAATAATATAGATTCATCAAATTTTGAAACTATAAAATTTATAAAATCATCTATATTAAATATTGAACAAATAATATTAAAAGGAAAAGTTAAAAATCAAAAATATTTAAAAAAAAATTCAAATAAATTAAATAATCAAAACAAATATTCTTTCATTAATGCAGAAGATATAAATTCTGAAATATCTAATTATTATTTACCAAACAAACAAAAAAAAATTGTTGGATATGTAGAAATATATTTATTATTTCATATGGCTAGATTATTTGATTCAAGAATAGAAAGACTTGTAATACATAAAGAATATCGTAATAAGTCATTTGGATTATTAATTATGTATATATCTATATATTTATTAAAATATATATATCATTGTAATAGATGTGATTTAACAGTAGAAAATGAAATAGCTCTAAAGTTATATAAAAAATTAAATTTTTTTAATGTACCTACAAATGTATATAGGTTAAATTTACATACTAATTATAATATTTTATCTGATAATTTTTCTATACAAAAGGATATAGAAAATGTTCAAACATTTATTCACAAAGTTAATAAACAAAAAAAAAATATATAGTATACTAATATGCTATATAAAATATATATATATATAACATATTGACAAATAAAAACATGTACATATGTGTAATATATATTTATATATATATATATATATATATATATATATATATATATATATATTTATATATCAATTTATATGTCACACAAAAATAATAATTTTTTTTTTTTTTTTTTTTTTTTTTTTTTTTTTTTCCTTCCACCCCTCTCTCAATATATATTTATTTATTTATTTATTACTAGAACATATTTGTTGATTTTATTTTTTTCATTAAGAATTCTTTTTTCTCTTCAACAGTAGAAAGATGAACCCATTCAAAATAATTTACTAATATCAGTTTATATTTTTTACTCAACAAATAATATTTTATTAAATTCTGTGCTTCAATTTTGTCGTAGCACCTCTTCATGTCCTTGTCGTAATAGTAGTGATTATGTCCATTAATTTCGATACATATCTAAAGGGTAAAATATATATATATATATATATATATATATTTATTTATTTATTTATTTATATGCTATAT
>NC_031486.1:1031506-1047244 GCF_001602025.1 Plasmodium gaboni | reverse complement strand
ATGCTTTAACCTTTTCAATTAAGTCCTCATTTTTTTTTTCATTTTTTATATAATCATTTAAAAATGGAAAGAAAAAATTATACTTTTTATAACAAGATTTATGTAAGAAATTATTTATATATTTAACAAAAAAAAATATATTATTTAATAAATATATACTACTTTCACTCAAAATATTATGCAATGAACCATCAAATATATTCTCATTATTTGTCTTTCTCTTTTTTTCAAACATATATGGACTATACAATGTATGAAACGAAGAATAATTATATGATATATTATTATCAATATTATTAATTGTATTATTATATCCATTTTTTATGTCTATCATTTCTTTATGTTCTTTAGATACACCCTTTTTTTCATCAGAACATTTTTTTATGTAACACGTAAATAAATTTTTTACATAAATATTAAAATATATATAAAATAAATATATTTGATATAATGACTGTACAGGTAAATATAATTTTTTTTTTTTTTTTTTTTCCTTTTTTTCTTCAAATTTATTTTGATCCTTCTGCTCAATATCTTTATTTTGTTCTTCTCCCCCTTGCCTTTTTGTTATGATGATATCATTTTTATCACTGAAATACCAGAATTGATTTTTATGAAAAAAATAATTTGTATTATTATTATTTATTTGATATGAATCATTTAGGTCATCATTTATAAGTGCCTTTGTCTCTATATATTCTTGTTTATTCATAAAATACATTTCATTAGATCCATCACATTTATGTATCTCGTTGTTATTAAAATATTGAAATATATAATTATGAAGACATTCAATCATTTTATTTATATTCTTAAAATGAATTTTATCAAATCCTAACAAGATATAACTATTTAATACATTAGATATAATATGAATCATTTTATAACATGGGACGAAAGAAACATAAGATAATTTTTCATCGATTTTTTTAAGAATATCATATAAATTATTAATAACTTTTATATAATTTAATCCATCTATTTCATTATCTTTATATTCATTTAAAAATATATTATTTATATCATGCTTATTATTAACTTTAATTTTATGATATATATTAAATAGATTGTTATCCTTAATGTTAAAATAAGTATCAACTATATTTAACTTTGACAAGGATATTATAAGATTTGTATACTCAAAAAAATGTAAAGTATCTATATTTTCTTTAACTTTTAATAATAATATATGTATCATACTTATATTTCTATATCTTAATTTTGCAAATGAATTCAATATGTTTATGTATGTACTACATGGATAATGTCTCTCATCATAATGTGATTTTTTCAATATTTTTAAAATCATACTTGATATATTTTTACTATCACTTTTTTTACTAAATATATTAAATAATAATATAATAGAATTTATTATATCATTTGTGTATTCATATCTATACATATTTTTAGGTTCATAAAATTCTTTTTTTTCTTCATTCATCTTTTTTTCAAGTTTCTCATTTTTTGGAATTCTCATTTGTTCATATGATAATATATCATACATTCTAGCTTTGTTATAAAAATTATCATCCTTATTATATATAATATTATTATATGATGTGTTATTATAATATCTGTTATCATTTGAAAACCTTTTCACATTTTTTTCTGTCACCAAATTATTATATTGTATATGCACCGATTTTGTTACCTCCTCCTTATGATCAACATTAAACTTATTGATGTTCCTATTATTTTGCTCATTATTTAAAAAATATTTTAATCTAATTAGTATAATATTCTTTATATGATTATATAATTTGTTAATATATAATTCTTCATATATATTATTTTCAATAATATTATTTATTTGATATAAATAATATAGAATATGACTTAACTGGTTAATATTACACATATGATATAATCTATATAAAGACTTAGAGCTAATTATTTGTATAACAATATTATTTAAATTTGTTAAATTATTATGTATATGAATAGGAAAATGACTAAAATTATTTTTATTATTATTAATATTATCATTTTTTTTTCTGGTCTTTTCTTTTTTATTTTCATTCATATGTTGCATCTCATCCGATGAGATAATATAATTATAATTTTTGTTAATCTCATTATTAATATTGTATACAAAAATATAAGCTTGAAATATATTCATTATTGTTTCGATATTACAATATTCTATATATTTTTTAATATATATATAATATAATATATCTATATCATATTTTAAATAACTATTGTATATTTTTATTAATTCACTTAAACTTTGTAAATCTTCAATTATATTTTCATAATATATATATTTTTTTTTTTTTTTTTCCTTTTCTTCTTTTTCTTCCTCATTTATCTGGTCCTTTTCATCCATATTTATATTATATTCATATTTTTCATATAATAAATGTAAAACATTATTATATATAATATCCTTTAAATCGTAATTTTTATCATATTTGCTTTTTATATATGAAAGCATATATTTAAATTTTTTTTTTTCATACTCACTTAAATAAGAAATATTATCAATAATGTTTATTATATTATATTTATTTTTAATGTCATAATTTTTTTCCTCAAAAATATTATTTTTTATACTACATCCATCCTTAACAGAATCATTTTCTCTTATTTTTTTTTGCATCATATTCTTTTGATTGTGTTCCTCTTCATATTTACTATTTTGTCCTTTTTTTTTTTTTTTATTATAATATGTTAGCATGATTAATGCCATGTCATGTATACTACCCACATTTTTATTTTCATCTGTCTGAGGAGAAATATATTTTTTTTTTTTTAATAGAACATACTTAACAATGCTAAGCAAATATAAATCTGTGTCCTCATAAAAAAGATTAAACAATAAAGTGATATATTTCATATCATTCTCATTTATTTTATTATCCAAATTAATACAATTAAAATAAAATAAAAACTTCAACTTGTTTATAAGTTCTTCATTTTTATTATATCCCAACTTTTTTAAAGTAATCAAGGTTAAATATATCTCATAGAAATTTATATTTCTAACACACACATCTTTAGAATGGTTCTTATCAAATTGAAAGATCAAGGGTTGTTGTGTAATATTATCATGCACATTACTTAACATTTTATTTGATATATTTGATACATTATTTATCACATTATTTATATCAACCTTTATATCTTCCAACAAAATATTAGATGGTGTATCCTTTTTATAAGGTACATCTTTATTTTGTTCATTATATTTTCTAATATGAAATAAAATAAACTCATTAAAAAAATCTTTATGATATATAATGTAATCAATCTTTTTATTGAGCATATAAATTAATTTCTCTACAACTTGTAGATTAATATTATCATTTAAAAAATAATAAAATGAATATAATACATAAGATATTCTTATAATATAAATATTTTCATAACAATCCTTTTTTATATCATCAACCATATTTATATTTATAATATTATTTTCTATTTTCTTTAATAATATCATATCATATATATTATATTTTATTAATGTCTTAAAAATAAAATATATCTTATTTACATTCCATATATCATTCACACCTTTTAATCTTTCTATATAACATAAAATTATATTTTTATTCACATTATTTTCATTTACATATTTCATGTTTTCAATTAAATGTATGCAATCCATATTATTTATAACATTTTTGTTACTTATGTTTTTTAAAAAATTATTATTCCTCTTCTTAATATTCAAATTGCACTTGTATCTTATATTAAAAAATATGGGGTAATAGCAATGCCTATGAAAAATTATCGCTCTCCCCCTTGTCAACATTTATATTTTTAAAGAAACATAAACATATATATAAAAATATATATATATATATATATATATAACATATTCATATTAACATATTTATATTATTTTTTTTTATTATGTTATTATTCATTTTCAACCCATGACAAAAATTATATTATACAATCTTATATTTTATAGATGGGCCATAATTATATATATAAAATATATATATATATATATAAGATTATAAGGAAAAAAAACAAAAAAAAAAAAATTAAAACACAAAAGTTTTTAATCTACAGAAAAAATTATATACAAATAATATGTATATTATATATAAAATAATATATAATATAAAAATTTATAATATTCTATTTTTCTTTATTTTTTTTTTTTTTTTTTGTAGAACGTCAAAGGTGTAAACCAAAATAAGCATATATATATATATATATATATATATATATATATATATATATATATGTATAATATATTATTACATATGCATAATGAAATATTTTATTATTATTATTTTATTTTATTTTATTTTATTTTTTTTTTTTTTCTTGCTAATATAACATCCCAGTATATATCAACCTAATAAAAATATATATACATATATATATATTTTATATAAATTTATAGCTATTCAAATATGAGAAAAAAAAAAAATTAAATAATATATAATAATATATTATTATATATTTAAAGGAACATAATATGAAGAAATAACCAGATATTCTTACACTTCCCTACGAAAAGTTTTTTCGAAAGGGGAATAAAAAAAATAAACAAATAAATAAATAAATCAAATAAAATAAATTAAAAAAGATTAAATATACATAAATATATATATATATATATATTTTTATATGTATATTTTCTTTTGTGTATGTTTATCCATGTTTTACATTTCTATCATATAATGAGCAGATATGTAATTTTCTCCTCTTTTTTTATGTTCATTATATATTATCATTCTTTTATTACATGTTTCAATATAAATCATATCAGTAACAATAATAATTTGCTCATTCCATTAAATAAATGTTCAATTAAAAAGGGAAGGAAAAATAAACATCTTAACTTTTATGATCATGCCAAGGGTCAAGTAAAACAGCATGGAGGTACACTCAGAAAAAATGATATATTTTTTAGTGATATAAAAAATGAAGAAATCAAAGAAAACACTATATCACATATGGAAAAAAATATAAAGTGTAAAATAGGCTTAGAAGTACATATACAGCTAAGTACAAAATATAAAGCATTCTGTAATTGTTTCAACATATCTTCATTATATGGAGAAAAAACATATGAAAAAAATCACAATGATTTAATAGCATTTATAAGAGAAAATATATGGAAAGAGAAAAATGAACAAGTAAAAGTATCAAATGAAAAAGTTCATAATGAAGATGTAAAAGTATCAAATGAAAAAGTTCATAATGAAGATGTAAAAGTATCAAATGAAAAAGTTCATAATGAAGATGTAAAAGTATCAAATGAAAAAGTTCATAATGAAGATGTAAAAGTACCAAATGAACATAAGAATATACATCAATCCATTTTTAATAATCAAATTAAAAAGAACAAGGATCTAATAAATAACAACACATCAGATGATATTATTATAAATAAATATCATAATAATGAAAATATCGAACCCAATAAATATATATGTAATACTTGTATTGGAGAAGTAGGATCTCTAAATACATTAAATAGTACAGCTGTTTTATTCTCATATTTAATTTCTATTATTTTTAATTGTAACTTAAATAATAATATCTCCTTTGACAGAAAAATTTATAATTATTATGACCTGCCCAAAGGTTACCAGATTACACAAAATTATAACCCTATTGGATATGATGGATATATATTATTGAATGAAAAAAAATATCATATAAAAAGTATACAACTTGAAGAAGACACCAGTAAGTGTTACTTACATTTCTCTAATAAGGATGAAGAAGTTACAAATTCTAATGATTATCATATTAATTGTAATGATAATAAATATATAGATAAAAATGATAATCGTTCTATACATAATAATATAAATACTAATTATAATAATATATATTCAGAAAAAATTAATAATGAACATTATGTAAGAAATAACACGAATCAGATACATTCCAAACCAGATAAAATATTATTAGACTATAACAGATGTGGTGTACCTCTTGTTGAAATAGTTGTAGAAAAAACTGATATGAACAGCGATGAATGCATAAATATTCTTAAAGAAATAAAAAATAAAGTATGCTTGTTAGGTGTATGTGTAGGAAATAAAGAAAACATACGTTCAGATATTAATATATCTTTTGAATATGGAAATTTTAAGAATGACCGCATGGAAATTAAAAATATTAATAGCTTTAAAAAAATAAGAAATTATATAGAAACAGAAAAGAAAAATTTTATAAATTATATTATCAAAAATAACATAAATAGTAATATAATAAATGATCATATAAACAATGATAAAAATTCAAACAATACACATAATAATAACAATACCTGTTGTAGTAATAATAACATATATACAAAAAGCTATATAGATAATACACATTTTATTCTAAGAAAAAAAGAATCATATAATTATGTTAAAGAAGGAAATATACCTATATATAAAATTAATGATAATATTTTGAAATTATTAAAATTTTATGTCAATTATAAAATAAAAATTTATCAAGATGAAAAAAAATATAACTGGTCAAAACATTATTTTCATGTTTTTTTTAATGATCCATTTTTATATAATTATTTTAATGAATGCTTAAAATATGAACAAGAAAAATATGTATCCAATTTTTTAGTTAATACATTATTAGATATTTTAAAAAAAAAAAATATTCTATCCAAACAAATATTAATCAAACCTAAAGATTTATGTTTTATTATTAATTATGCCCATACAAATAATATAGATAATACTTTCTTAAAATCATTTATTTTTCAATTCATAGACAAACAATTTAATAAAGAAATCTTCTATGAACAACTCAAACATATTAATACAATCGATATTGAACATACATTAATAGAATTAATTAAACAAAATAAACATTATTTGAAATATGATCAAAATAAATTATCTATCATTAATCAACAAAATTTTAAAAACAGAATTATCGGATTATTAAAAAATAAATTCAATGTACATACGTCCAATGTAATTATAAATTATAAACATGTGAATGATTTTATATTGAACTATATAAATAAAAATCTGTTATAATGCATCTAAAATGAAGTTGCTATATTAACATGGAAATTAACACAAAATTATATACATATATATATATATATATATATATATATATATATATATATATTTAAATGTCATCTCCATGCTCTAAACAAATATAAAATATATTCATAAAAAAAAAATATAAATAATGTTATTTGAAATATAGATAACAAAAAAATTACAAAATAAAAAAAAAAAAAATTATTTTTCAATTAAATATATATATTTGTATATACAAATATTATCTTCACAAAAAAAAAAAAAAAATATAAATATAAATAAATAAATAAATAAATAAATACATAGACACACTTCTTTATTATTAATATTATTATTTCATTTTATTTTATCCCATCAAAACACAAAATTTACAAAATTTTGATCAGCTTTATATATTACCCTTTTTAAAATATTCCTACTGTTTATATTTTTTTGATTCTTTTTTGTCAACTCCTTTTGTATTGTTTTTGTTGTTTTCTTTTTAAGAACTAAATTATTCTGATTTATCAAGGAATAAAAAGGCCACGCTGGATTACACACCCGAGGAATATATAAATTCTGATTATCGTTAAAATATAAAATATAAAATAACAAAATATAATCAAGATCTATATTTATCATTTCATTACTCATAATGATATTCTCATTATTTAAATAACAAAATGCATTATTTTTAAAATATATCTTATTGTTTAAATATATATCTTTAATAATATATAATTCATTTGTTGTCAAATTATTCATATTAATATTAATATATTTTATATTATTCAAATAAAATTGATAATTATTTATGTTATAAGTTAAACATATAGGAAAAGAAACAAATAACTTCCCATTAAAATATATTTTTACTCTTTTTATTTTTATATTATTTTTATGTAATATGTTATAAAAATCCATCCCATTTATTATCTCTTTTGAATAATATGGTGTGGATATTATTTCTTTTTTTTTGTCATTACAAGGATGATTATTCATAGTTGTTTTTTTTTTTATTTGTCTTATATATATTAAATTATCCTTCATATTTTTAAATATATATTCTTTTTTTTTTTTTTTTTTTTTTCCCTGAACAAACATATTGTTTAAATTAAAAACTTTATTTAAATAATACTTGAAATAATATTTTATAAAAAATGAATTAACAAGAATATAATTTTTCATCACCTTATAGTAAACATTAATATTTGATATAATATTTAAAACAGCAATGGGTATTTTATAATATTCATTTATTTTTATATACATAATATTTCTATACAAAAAATATATACCTCTTACTTTTTTATAAAGACACTCTAAAGAAAACTGAATATTATCCACACTAAATTCAAATAAAAAGATTTTATCTTTTATATTATTTACATAACTTTTTTTCTTTATAGAAATATTCGTATTTTCCAAAATACCTCTTATAATAGATTTCTTGAAATAATTTGTTTTCCCTTTTTTTTTAACAGATTTGTTATCTATATTTTCATCCATCAAATTTTGGCTAGCTAATACATAATTTTCACTAATATTTTTCGCTTTTTTTTTTTTTTTTTTTTTTTTTTTTTCCATTTGGTAGCTAGCCAACTTGAAGAACAAGTCCTTTTCCTCTTTATACCTTTGGAAATATTTTTTAAAAAATATTACTAAACTATTAATTAAATGATTTGAATTATTTTGCCATATACTATTTTTTCTTTTTTCTTTTTTTATTTTATTTTTATCTTTAATGAACTGCTGAATGTTTATGGACACATTATTATTATATTTATATAGAGTAATACTTTTCATATGCAATAATATTTTACATATATTAAGTACGTCTAGTAGATTAAAATGCAATAAATTATAAAAATATATGTTTTTTATATCATCCACTTTATATCTATTTAATATGTTACTTTTGTCATTTTTATAAAATAAATCTTTATCTTCACATTTTTTATCTACTAATAAACACCTCGCCTTTTTTCTTTGCGTTAAAAAACCACGTATCCTATAACATTCCTTATTATTTGGTCCCGATTTTAAAAAAAAATATTTCTTTTTTATAATACAAGTAGATAAATATTTTTGTGTGACAATCATCAAAAAGATGATTATCGACAAGAAGAACATCTTTACATGATGTACTACGGAGTTATAAGAGTTGTTATATTGAAGAGAAAAAAATAATATAAAAAAAAAAAAAATATATATATATATTATACAATATATATATATAATATGTGCTATCTTAATGTAAACATATGAATTTCCTCATTTTTCCTTATTATTCACCATTTAAATTTTCAAATGTTTATATGATTTTATTTCTTTATTTTTTTTCTTCATATTATTACCATGTTGAATACCAAGATAATAATATATATATATATATATATATATATATTTTTTATTATAAATAAAAAAAAGGCATTTTTTATTTTTAGGGATAAATCATTTTTGCATTTCACATATTAATTATATTTATATTATATTATATTTTTATTTTTTTCGTTAATTAATAAATCGATATATATAATATATATATAACAATTTATATAATATTTTATAAGTATTTATTAATTATATTATAATTTTTAAAGTAGAGAATTTAATGCACGTGTATTTATTTTGGCCTACAATTTTTATTTCTATATTATATAAATATATTATATTATAATTTCATATTAAAAATTAAAGAGATAATTTTTTTTGCCTTTTTATTATTTTCTTCTTACCATAAGCATCCTATTTATTTATATTCTACTATTATATATATAAAAGGAATTATTTCCAAATGCAACATAACAACTTTTTATTCCTATTATTTGTTTTATTATATATTCTTAATGATAAAATAAAATATATATTTATTATACATTATTATATGTATCATATTTTTAGAGATATTTATTATACCTAATTTTCTTCTTTCATTTATTTTTCCCCTAAAAAGGTTAACACTTATAATAAATTAATATGAATCGTATTTTTTTATTTTGTTTATTTTTTTATTTATATATTTTTTTATTCTTTTATACATCATCATCATTATATATATGTATATATGCTCATTAGCTTTTTTTTATTTTTATTAAACATGAAAAATTTGAACTGTTGAACTACATGTAACATATTGAAATATATACATATATGTTTATTTTATTTTATTTATATTTTTTTGTTTTTTATGTACAAATTAATAGTTTTTTTTTTTTTTTTCTATTATAATTCAGAATAATAATATATATTAATGGATGATATGAAATGGTACTATAGTATTTTTATACAAACATAAAATAAATATACATATATATATATATATATATATATATATTTATGTAACTATGTTCTTTATATAGACAATTTCATATATATATTTGGGTATATATTTGTCTCTTCCTTTTTTTTCTTCATCATGTTATTTTATAATTAGCTTCTGTACTTGGTCCACACACATAAATGGAAGAATACTTACGTATATAATATTTTTTTGTTTGTTTTTTTTTTTTTTTTTTTTTTTTTTTTTATTTTTTTTTTTTTTGTTAAATCTGTTCAACCAAAATGAGTCACATTTATGATATGCTCGGTATCAATGTTGAAAAAATAAAAACGAAGAAGAAACAGAAAGAAAAAATAAGTAAGAAACAATTGAGCTTTTTGAAAGATAATGACAATTTATTTTCGTTACCTACTACTTCGAAGATAATAAGTGTAAGGATAAAAAATGGGAAAAAAATGAAATAATAAATATATAATCATATAAACATATAAAAATATAAAAATATAAACAATTATTTATATACTTATATATATTATAAAAGGTATGTGTTTATTTTATTTTATTTTATATGTTAATTTTTTTTTTTTTTTGTTGTTTATCCCCTAACAGCTGAATAACAAAAACGTGAGCGTGTGGAGACTCGTAAAATTTAGAAGTAAGTGTAGAAACGATGATTTAATATTAACCAAGTGGTCTAAGATAGGATATAAGAATGATAAAAAAGAATTCAATGAAGATAAAATAGAAGATGATGATACATTTGAAAAGTTCAATAAAAAAATAAATATCATAAAATATAACGATGATTTATATTATAGAGAAATACAACCAATGAATGCAAATTGGACAAAGGAAGAAACAGATTATTTATTTAATTTGTGTGAAAAATATGATTGTCATTTTATAATAGTTAATGATGTATATGATTTAAAATATAAAAGAACTATAGAAGAAATAAAAGAACGTTTTTATAGTGTCACTAAAAAAGTTATGGAAGATAAATTTGATCAACAAATTAAATTAGAAGAAGCAAAAAAAATTAAAAATAACAATGATATTCTTAAATTAAAAGAAGCCAAAGCTAAACATCCTTTGATCAAATTTACATATAATATGCAAGCTGATGTAGAAAGAAAAAATATTATTCATAAAACATATACTGTCTCCAAAAAAGATGTAATGTTAGAAGAAACAACATTAGAAAATATTAAAAAGTTTGAAAGTAAAATTAAACTAGAATTGAAAAAAGCTGCAGATATGAAGAAGCTAAAGAAAAAGTTTGAATTAACAAGAGAAGAAATAGTTCCCGTAAAAATTAAAATAAAAATAAAATATATAAATATATATATATATATATTTATTTATATTTATATTTTCATTTATATTCAAATTTTATAATTTCCATTCTTTTTATATTCTCCTTTTAATAGATTACCAAACTACCAGAGGAAGACAAAGAAGACAAAAATATATACAGTGCAAGATATTATTTTCAAAAGCTTAAAATTGATATATCATATTTTGATAAACTAGATATATATTTGAAAGAAAATAATATTGAAAAACCAACTATATATACTGAAAATATTTGCTTTTTATATGGGTATATAATATATAAAAATATATATATAATTATTATACATAAATAACACATTTGGTATTATATATATATATATATTTATATTTATATTTGTATATATATATATATTTTTTTTTTTTCCAATTAAAGGGTATTAAGAACTGATGTTGCAATACTCTTAAATTTGAGGAAGAAAATTGAAAAGTTAAAACAGGTACGTTCTATATCACACATGTGTATATAAGAAACAGTTTTCTCATATATTGTGGAAAAAGTTACTACCAAAAAAAAATGTACACATAAGAACATTATAAATTAATATATATATATATATATATATATCACTTTATAGGAACATGAATTTTGGAAGGGACAAATGAACAACTTGGAAGAAGAATATATAAAAAAACAAAAAAAAACATAAATTATATTATTCATTCATTTTTTTTTTTTTAACTTAATTATTTATTAAAGAAAAAATATATTCTTTTACCCAATGTATATATATATATATATATATTTATTTATTTATTTATTATTTTATTTTTTTTTATTATACCTGTAAACTTTTAAAAATTCGCTTTATTCAAGCATCACCTTATTTTTATGCGTTATATTTAATATGATATAATAATGATAATTATATATATATATATATTCTCGATCATATTAAATGTACCTACCTTCTTTTAAAATAAATTTTTATCTTGTATAAATCTTTAACATATATATGTGGGAATAAAATAAAATACTTACAACTTTTAAATGGCTTAATAATATATAATTGTACGTGTAATTCATTATTAAAAAACATAAAAATGCACAAATATATATATATATATATATAATAGTACACATTTTGTAAAAAAGTGAAACAAAATTAAGAACAAATCAGCATATATATATAAATATATATATATTATATATATCCATTTATTGAATATATTTTTTCCTTTGTACTTATAATGAAGCTACATGCCGAATTCAAACAAGATAGTATAGAAGATTTTTTATATATTCTTAAAGGACTTAAAGAATTTACTTCTTTTGCTATTGAAAATTCATTTCTATGTTTTAAGTTTTCAGAGAAATACCTGTACATATTTGGGAATGAAAAGAAACATGTAGAGATATTTATAAAAATTACTATGAATGATTTATTTTATGAAAATTTCATATTAAAAAGTAATTCAAATAATGAGATTATCATATTAGTATATATATTTCAAATATATGATATCTTTAAAAATATAACAAATAAGAATACAAAAATTACTATTGACTTATTTGAAAAAAATGGTATATGTATATTATTATTTAAAAATTATTGTAATGTTACAGATGCTTTTAAAAAATATGAATGTGGTATAGAAATAATAAATCCAACCTTAACCAACTTTCCAAATATTAAAATGAATAAACATTTTTTATGTGTTAACTGTAAATTGAAAAAATGTTGTAAAATATTAAATACCTATTCAAAATTCTTTTCAGATAAAATTCAAATCACTTTTCAAGTTTCAAATAAAAATTGTGATATTATCTTCTTAATGAATTCTTTAACTTCTCAAAATATTACAACACTTAAAAATAATTTTGTTCTTAAAAATATTGTCGATAAAAAAAAACAAAACAATCTTCATAATATACAAGATATAAAAAATTTACAATATAAACGAAAAGGAAATAATATACAATACAATACACAAATTATTAAAAAAGTTATCTTTATAAAAACTCTTATGAAAGCTTTAAACATATTAAATGAATGTAGAAATAATAAAGAAGATGTTGGAATATTTAAAATAATGGTACCTTATAATAAATGTTGGTTTGGATTAAAATTAGGTCAATTCGAATCATCTGGAAATTGGAAAATAGTCATCATAATAACAGATTTAAACACCGACGAATGACACAATAAAAATGTAACACACAAAAAAATATATATATATATATATATTATGCGTATTTTCACATATAATTTTATCCACAATATCTTATATTCTACTCATCATTGTTATTACATATATATATATATATATATATATATATATATATCTTTGATTCATACATTTGTTGTATTAATTTGTTTTATTATATATATATATATATATATATATATATATATATATTTTTGTAATACCCCAATTCTTCATTTATATGTATAATAACAAAGTTATAACTATAATCATATGTAATAAATAAAAATTATGCATCTATAGAAATATTAAACAAATTAAAAATATTATATATATATATATATATTAACATTGTTCATATTTATCACAAAATATAATCTACATAAACCCAGTAATATTTTCAACACAAATAATAAAAAAAAAAAAAAAATTTTTAATTTATATCATGTTCCTAATTACACTAAAAAAAAACATCAACAAAACTGAAATGAAACTATAAGTAAACAATATTTTTAAAAAAATTATTTGATAAGAAGGAATGTTCATCGAACTAAAAAATATCGTATAGTCATAAACAGCGTGAAATAAAGAAGAAGAAAATAGAGATACCAATATGTATAAGCATCTAAAAAAAAAACCTTATTATTTCAAAAACGAAAAAAAAAAAAAAAAAAATACATATATATATATATATATATATATATATATATATATATTTATGTGTAGACGTAACATACCATTTTATACAATATTCACTCTCAATGTCTTATAGAATATTTTCCACACAAATATAACAATAGAGAATATGATATATTAATTATACAATTATTTTCTTTCTTTCTTTTTTTTTTTTTTTTACCCTTTTTGTATTTCTGGTTAACATAATTATATATATTATAGGATGAAATACCCGTGCAACACATATGAAATAGCACACATATTAAATTTCTGAAAAAAATAAAAATAAATGATCTTATAAATTTGTTTTATTATAACATATATTATTTTTTTTTTTCCTTACCTTAATATTATAATACAAAAAAAATTGTCCTTGGTAGTTTGCGTTGAATAAAATAAATTCTCAGTACTTGAAAAACTACTCGCCAAAAGAATGGTCCATATATAAAGAAGAATAAAATAAAATAATAAAGTATATTCAAATAAAATAACATATAAATATGAATTCTATAATATATATATATATATATTTGAAACATATATTATATAATTATAAATATAGTTAATAAAAAAAAATAAACATTCCATTTTTATATACAAAATTTAATATTAACCCAGCTGAAGAACATAAAGAGAAAAAAATATATTCCAATTCGTCATTCACTATAATATATTGAAATTTTGGTCTTCTATATTCCTGTACTTTTGGTCCTTCTTCATAAGAAGGGTCTTCTAAAATATTACTATCATTAACTAAGGGCAATTCTTTATATTCATTTTTACAATGTGCTATATTTATATATACAAATAGCATTGGCATAATCTTCGAAAGCTCTTCTACATATGCTATTATAAAAAAAAAGTCTTAAAGAAAAGGTTAACATATGTTAATAAATATAATCTATATATTTATATAAAACGCATACAAATATATTTATATACATTATTATGAAAAGTACTTTATAAAATGAACTTTATAAATTTATAAAAACAAATACATAAAATTTTTAAATAAATATATTTATTATATATATATATATAAATATATTTATGTACATTTTTTTTATATTCCTTTTTCATTTTACAAAAAAATACTATTATCGAATACACAAAATGCAGGGACCTATTTACTTCATTTGTAAAACATAAATTGGAAAAATAAAAAAAATAAAATGATAAAATATATTCTAAAATACTAGCCAAAACCACTGACATAATTGATCCATATAGTACCATTTCTATTACATGAACAAAGCTTATTTTCCTTTGGATTTTTTTCTTAAACCTGTTATGAAAAGGTTAAAAGAAAAA
>NC_031486.1:1025914-1031406 GCF_001602025.1 Plasmodium gaboni | reverse complement strand
AAAAAAAAAAAAAATTATGAACAGGTCAGGAAATTTGTGATATATATTAACACATTTATTTATAAATATAAATAAATAAATATTTATATATATATATACAATTATTATTAAACAAAAATATAGAATACCAATTAAAATCATTACAGAGAAACAGCAATACAACAAACGGATAAATTTCATAAAAGACAGTCGATCTGTACTATCTTTATGTTCATCTTCATAATAATTATTAATCTACATGGAAATACATATAATTGCACAATAAAATATATATATATATATATATATATATATATATATAATTTATATATACATTTTCCCCCTAACGTTGGATATATAGGCAATAATTATTATATATATATATATATATATGAAATAATTATAAAATCAAAAACATAATTTCAACTTATATATAATGAATAATATTAATCCTTTTGAATAATTATTAATATTATTTTAAAAATATTTTATAAGAACCTAATGATATTGAGAGTATATATTATTATTTATTAATAAAATATTAAATTATTTCAGAAGGGGGTTTATTATGTATGTATTATATTTATATATAATTCATATTTACATTTTAACATACCAATAGTTCATACTGCATTTTAAAATAATGCGAAGGCTTATCAAGTTTTGTATATGGAAAGTATATAACAAATAATATTCCTTTTGTTTTAATATATATATATATATATATATATATTATGTTAGTATATATATTAAAGACATAATAAATTTAAATAAGAAAAAAGAACTTAAATTAAAAATACAAGTCTATAAACAAAATATATTTTCCTTTTTATTATATCCCATATTAGAAATATACATTTATTGCATTATTATTGCACATTTTTTAAGTAAATAAATAAAAAAAAAATAAATAACAATATAATAAAAAATAATGCCCATGCTTTTAATTTATATTAATTTATGCTCTAAATAAAGCGTGCGCAAAATAAGGATAGGATGAGAAAATAATAATCATACAAAAATATGAAAAAAAAAAAAGTACAGACCTAATCCAACAAAATATATATAATACATATATATTATATATATATATATATATTGATCCTATATTTTTACAATAATTATATTTATAAACCTCTTTTTCCTTTTATTATAATAAATTATAATGAATCAGAAAATGAAAACCTTCAAGGTTATAGGATTATCATTTTATCTTAAAATTTACTAAAAAAAAATAAAATTTAAACTGTAATACTTGAGCAAATGTAATTATTCTTTTTCTTATTTTTTTTTTCTTTTATTTTTTTAAAATTATTTCAATATATCCTCATATAAATGAAAAAATTATCATTCTATATTTTAATATTTATATAACCCAATAGGTCATCGGCAAATGAAAATTTTCTTCATTTTGCTGCATATATATATATATGTATTTTTTTTTTATTTTATTTATTAATTTATATATTTTAAAAAATAATAGAAAAATATCTAAAATGGAAGATTTTTTTTTTCCTTATTTTTTTTTCAAAAATTTCTATATATAAAAACATTATAAAAAATATATTATTATTATTAAGTTCATATTTTAATATATAAAATATATGCCGTAAAACATATAATTATTATTTATATATGATATAATATTATAATTATTCCTGTAGAGAACAAAAAAAGTAAAGAAAAATACAATATTTTCTTAAAGGGTAAAATTTTATCAATAATTAATTTTATTTAAATTATATAAAAGAAAATTATAAAAATTTTAGATTATATATTAAAAATATATATATATATATATATATATATATATATATATATATAATATATTAATATTATATATATAATTCCATATATATATTAAAATAACTCATTTTATATTATATTATATTATTATATTATATATATATATATTATATATATATATATAATAATATTATATTATATATATATTAAATAATAAGCATATAAAATACCTCGAATTAAATATTTAAGCATAGAATAAGAATTTTTCTTTTTTCGTTAACAAATTTTAGTATATAGTATGTTCTGTAAGATCATGTATTTTTAATATAAAACCAAAAAAACAAAAAAAAAAAAGAAATAGAACGAAAATAAACAGCAATAACTTTGTATATAAAGCCAACAACAATAAAAAAAATTATAATATATAATAAAATATATATTATTTAATATATATATAATAATATATATTTATATATATATAATATTTATTTATTTGTTCTTATTCTAATGAAAAAATTTTATTTTTAATAGAAAAACCATAAAATGGTTTTTTGGAAGCTTTTTTTTTTTTTTTTTTTAATTTTTTTTTAATTTTTTTTCATTTTTTTTAAATAAAATAAATATTATATAAAATATATATTATATAAAATAAATTAAATTAAAAATTTTATATAAATTTTATTATTTATATTTAAATATAACCAAAATAAAATTTTTCAAAATATATATAAAAATATATAATATATTATTATATACAATTTTATTGGTTTTATTGGTTTTATTTGGTTTTTATTGGTTTTATTGATTTTTTTATTGGTTTTAATGATTTTATATTGATTTTATTGATTTTTTTATTGGTTTTATATTTTGTTTTATTGTTTTTTTTTTTTTTTTTCTTTTTCTATCTATTTTTTTATTATTTATAAATAATATATGAATATTTAATAAAAAAAAATTTTACTAATTTTTTTTATTATTATTATATTAACTGTTATTATTTTATTTATATATATTTAATTTAATTTTATTATATTTTGAATAATATATTATTGCTTACTTGTATATTGTATTGTTTTGTTTTATTTAATTTTTTTTTATATCCAACCAATTTACACATAATAATATATATTTTATTTTAATAGATTAAATATTTAAAGGTTAAATATTGAATTTTAATTTTTTATTGTGTTGAACACATGAAATAAAAAAAAAAAAAATTTTTGTGAAGAAAAACGCAAGTTTAGATTTATTATTATAAAAATTTGTTGTTTTGGAAAGTTCCATATATAATATATAATATATATATATATATATATATATATATATATATATATATATTTATATTTATATAATATATATATATATATATATATATATATATAATATATAATATATATATATATATATATATATATATATATATATATATATTTATATTTATATAATATATTATTGTTTTATATATAGGAATTATAATATTAATTTTTTTTTTTTTTTTTTTTATAGTACACATATTAAAGATTTAATATATTTAATAATATATAATTATATATATATATATATATATTATATAATATATAATTTTATTATATTTGAATTTTATTATTATTTTTTTTTTTTTTCTTTTAATTATTTAAAATTTTTATAATATATATATATAAAAATGGGGATTCTTTTTAAGTTAAATAAAAGTGTTTATTCAAACTGTAAATCTTATGTTTATAAGAGTGGAGGCAATTCACTCCTTGACAATGTTTTTGATGCTTTCTGGAATATATGTGTCAAATTCGTACCAAAGGTAAGAACATAATATAAAATATATGAAATGATAGATGAAATAAAAAGGATTTTTTGTATGACATGGATATGTATAAATAAACATATATTATATATATATATATATATATATATATATGTATATACCAATACATATAATATTATTATTATTATTAATATTATTGTTACTTTTTATCTTTTTATCTTTGTACAGTCTATAACACCAAACCTCTTAACATTATTAGGATTCTTATGTTCAACAATTGCATTTATTCTTACATTTGTTTTTGATACTCAAAATAAAAAATATGATTATATCTACATTTATGCAGGAATCTTTTTATTCCTATATCAGGTAAAAAGATTATATAAAACCATATTATATATATAATTGGCATACGTACAATAGAAATATATAAACATATATATATATATATATATATATATATAATACATACTTTATGTACATATATATATTATTAATATATTTTATTTTTATATATAGACATTTGATGCTGTTGATGGCAAACAAGCTAGAAGAACAAATACCAGTTCTCCTTTGGGACAATTATTTGATCATGGATGTGATGCAATAACAACAGTAAGCATAAAATTTATGATTAATATATATATTTCTCATATCCACAAGCTGGTGTCATTATATATGCACATATATATATATATATATATATATATATATATATATTTATATATTTTTTTCCCCTTTTGTAGTCTTTCTTTGTTTTCATTGCTTGCAAGGCAGCTGGGTTCCCAAAATCTTTGACCTATTATATTGTAAGATTATAAAATCCAAAAAATAAGTATCACACGAATATTATATATATATATATATATGTATATTTTAATTTTTTTACAGCTATTAGCAATTGTTCAAATCCAAGGATACATGTTTTCAGTAAGGCGAAAAAAAATAACTTGAAAAAAAAAAAAAATATATATTATTATATAAATATGTTATTTGTACATATTATTATATTGTCATATTAATATTTTTTTTTTTTTTTTTTTTTTTTTTTGTAGTGGGTGGAATATCACACAAAAGTATTTAACACATCTGTAGGAAAAATCGGAACCACTGAATCTCACGTTTTAGTAAGTGAAAAATGAAGTTATAATAATGCATCCCACATTATATATATATATATATATTTTTATATATGTGATTATATGTTTAATTTTATTTTTTATTATTATTTCTTTTTTAGGTTATAACCATGTGTATTCTTAGAGGACTTAAAGGAGCAGCCATATTCCAAAGAACCACATTGAGAGATGTCTTACCAAAGAGCTTAACGTTAGAAAAAAAAAAATATATACATATATATATATATATATATATATATATATATATATATAGATAGATAGATAGATAGATAGATAGATAGATAATTTTTCATATTTCTATATCAATACTTTGTTCAATATTAATGTTAATATGTTAAAATAATTATCTGTTAATTTCTTTTTTTTTCATTTTTTTTTTTTTTTTTTTTCTTTCTTGCAGCTCCGTTTTATGCAAATGTGTCTTAAGCGTAAGCATCAACTATGTTATTTTAATCCCAGTTCTCTTCTTGTAAGGAAAAAAAAATTAAAGAGAAAAATCACGGATGTCATTTTATTTTTATGGCACATATAATACATAAAAAAATGATTTCCCATTATATAATGAATTATATTTTAGGAAAGAAATATATGAATTATTATATTAAAATATTTTATGTATATATAAATATATATATATATATATATATATATATATATATTTTTCTTTTTAGTACTATCCTTTCCATCTCAAGATGTACCTATATAGGAATGCAAAATGCTAAGAAAAAGAAAAGCGACGCCATCAGTAATATATAAAAAAAAAAATATTGACTATGATACATAAAGTTATTTATATATACATATTCCATAATGAACATTTTAATAATATTGTGTAACCACATTATTTTATATATTTATTTATTATT
>NC_031486.1:1013414-1020914 GCF_001602025.1 Plasmodium gaboni | reverse complement strand
TTGTTATTATTATTATTATTATTATATTTCTTATTTGAATATTTTTTATTTTTCATATTATTATTATTGTCATAATCACTATTATTATTTTTATTATTAGTATACCTTTTAGTACCCCACATTTCGTCATCATCATTCATATTATTATATTTACTACCACTACTATTATAACCATCATAATTATCTTCTGTCTTATCATTCATCTTTATTAAATGATCCACCAAAGAATTTTTCTTCATAAACTTCTTATTAAAATTAGTTAAAAAGTTTAGAAATTCTTTTTTATCAAACATTTTTTCATTTATATGCTTTTCTTTATAACTACCATATTTTTTCTTATCCTTTTCATTATCTGTATAATTTTTCTTATGATATTTATTGCTACTACCAACTTTATAACTACTACGTATACGTTTTTTCATAACAAATGATTTTTTATTCATTACATCCTGAGATGCTGCTCTTCTTCTATATAAATGAAATAATTCTTTCTCATATATATCTAATTCATATGGTGATATTTTATTATTATCACCTAACGTTCTTATACTGTTATAATTTAACTCATGAGATATATTACCCATATTATATTCTGACGGCCTTTCAACATTCATATGCTTATTATTACCACCCCAACCATAATTTAATGATAACATATTATACGTTTGATTTTCATTAAAAGGATAATAAGATCCACCATCATTATGTGTAGTATCTCTTGCATGTCTAGCTAAAATATCAACAAGAGTTGGCTGTTCAAAAGTATCCATTTTTTTCGCATGACTTTTTTTAATTAAATCTAAATCGATATTAGGTAAATTTATATTTCTTAATTTGGATATAAACCTACTACTACTACTACTATTATTATTATTATTATTATTATTGTGATTTTTTCTCATTTGTTTTATTTTTTTAACTTTTAATCTATCATCATCAAATATTAAATCATAATTCATATCTAAATCGTCTTCTTCATCTTCGCTAATTATATTATTATTATTGTTAATATCATCATCATCATCATCATCTTCATAATCTTTAAAAGTTCGATTCCTTTTCATCAACTTATTATTACTACTTGTACCTATTTTATTAGTTTTAGTACCTTTTCTTCTTTTAATAATTCTTCTATATATAAATAATACTGGGAAAAAAATTATGAACATAATAGTATAAAATACTCTCCAATACCATCTTCTTCTCTTATATCTAATAGATGTAAATTCTTTCAGTTCATTATTTTTACCACTTGAAAAAACCTTATCAGTACTTCTATTAATTAAAAAGTTTTCTCCATTCATTAATATATTATGTCTGTCTTCCCACAAAGTATTATAATCTCTCATATTATAATAATAATTATCAATGTTATAAATATTTCTACGACTTGTACTAGTACTACTATAATAATAATTATAATTTCTATTATTGTCAAAATTAATATTGTTATTATATTTATTATTATTATTATTATTATTTTTAAAAGCATTATGAACAACACGATGCAAATTTGATAATAATATAATATCTCCATCATTAACTGTATTATTAAAAATTTTATCCCATATATTTAACATAGAACAATAATCATAACAAATATCATTTTCTTCAAAATATAAATCCATAAATTTGTTTATATATTCACATATAAAAATTGGACCTTTTCTTCCTCTATTATCTACTATACTATTATTCAATACATTATCCGTTTGACTTAAATATTTCTGATTTTCTTCATCCCAAGGTAAATGATATAAAAATTCTTTTTTAACCTTTTGATATTCATATATTAAATTCTTCATATCATATATATAACGTATTGGAATCTTCTTATTCTTATCATATACATATATTATATTTGATAATAAATATTTCATATCTTTTTCTATAGACGAAATATTTACAGATATACTATTTAACCTATGTATTAATTTTTTACCATATATTATATTATCTTCAAAACTGCAAGAAAATTTATCTCCATCTAAATCAGATAAGTCCTTAGAAAACGGCAAAAGGAGTGTCTTCTCTTTTTTTACATGTACAGGATTAAAAGTAAAATTATTCAAATTATCATAATCACTGTATAATTTTATATTTGGTTTAGCTATAATATCTAATGTGAATATATTTGATATGTTTTTATATTTTACTGCAAAAACGGACGATATGGATTCTGAAAAGATAAATATTTTAGATTTTATGTTTGAATCATCTTTATTATTAATTGAATTTTTTAAACTATCATTGAGAATATTATTCATATTATTCATATTGTTCATATTATTCATATTGTTTATATTATTCACATTGTTCATATTATTCATATTGTTTATATTATTCATATTATCCACATTATTAATAACTTCATATTTCATATCCTTATCTCCATACATTTGCATTTCATCAGTGTCATTATTCATAATCTTTAAAGATTGATATGTAGTACTTTTCATTTTGTCCTTTTCTATTGGTCTTAATATTAATTTATTATCAACAATTTCAATTAAAGAATTTATAAATGACGCATCGTGACTATATACATCTGTCATAAATATAGATCCAACATCAACCCAAGTTGTTATCCATTTCTTTTTTAATGTATTCTCATCTACTGCTTTGATTACCCATTTTATTAAACTTATTTGTAATTGACGTTTCTTTAGTATTCTTTTATTCTCTCCTCTTTTAATACTTCTTCTCATCCTTTCTAAACTACGATTAAATAAGCGATGTCTATTCAATAACATGCTCATTTTATTTGTACTTATCACAAGTCTTTTAAATAGATCCTTTTTTCTATTTTTTTTCATATTTCTTTTTGGTAACAATTTACAATTATTCATCCCATCAATATTATTGAGAAATGATTCATTATTATTTGAGTTTTCATCCTTTACATTTGTTTTATTTGAATATGTATTATTTAATAATTCATTTTTTGAATGTATTAATATATCATCACTAATATTACCATTAATATTGTGATCATAATAATTGTAATCATAACTATTATTATTATTATTATTATCATAATAAATATTATCATTATTATTATTATCATTGTTGTCTTCATATTGCTCATACAATTCATCATCTTCATCATTATCATAATTATTTATATTATCATCCTTTTCACAAACAAATCCTTTATTCATATTCCCTTCATTATTTGAAGATTCCATTTCTATTTTCTCACTTTCTAAAACACTTTTCTTTTTCTTCCCACCCTCTATAAAGGATAAGTCCTCTACATTTGGACTATCTTCTTTATATGAATTCATATCATCATTTATATGTTTCACATTTTTTATAATTTTATTTTTTCTGGATTTTTTTCTTTTTTGTTTGTCTAGCAATTCATTAGATGCTTCATCATATTTTCTTAGTACCTTACCGGTGTCATAATCTAAATTAATTATAGTCGATTCTCTTGAACCAATAAATATCATATTTGGAAACAAAGGGGATTTAAATGGAGAATTATTTACAACATCTTTAATATTAATATTTAATGGTATAACTTCATTATTTTCATTTATATAAAATAAATTACCTAAATAATTTGAAACTAATCTTTTGCCTTTAATTTTGTTTTCTCTTAATTTTTTATTATCATCATTTGTTTTTATATTGTTCCTATATAAAGGTTTAGATCCTTTTAATTTATCTTTATTAATACCATATATAATGGATGTATTAAAATAATCATGATAAGGAGATATTTTTAACGCTCTTTTTGAATCATAATTAATATCATAACCATTTTTTTTTAATACGTAATTGTTTGGATGCACTTTAGTACTATCCGAAATGTTTATGTCATTTTGTACAGTTAAATTATTTTCATTATCATATTTATTTTTATCATTTACCTTCATATAGTAGTTATTATTTTCATACTTATTATTATTATTATTACTATTACTTTCATGCATGTCATTTTCTTTTAATTTATTTCTTTTTTTCAATACCTTCTGTTCATCATCTTTTTCTTCAATATTTGAATAGTCTTGTATATGATCTACAATTTTTTGTTTCCAGTAATAATTCCCATCTGTCGATACTTTGTATAT
The DNA here is from genome assembly GCF_001602025.1 of Plasmodium gaboni. NCBI lineage: Eukaryota > Apicomplexa > Aconoidasida > Haemosporida > Plasmodiidae > Plasmodium > Plasmodium gaboni. The sequence goes on along the minus strand of NC_031486.1, from coordinate 1,016,835 downwards.
ATATCCAGAAGTATCTAATACAATCAAATCATATATATATATATTTTCATCATACTTATATTGACCGTAATAATGTTTATCTTTATAATATTTTGTTATATTCATTTCATTATCTTTTAATATTTCCATATGAACATACGGAAATAAAATATTCTCTTTCTTATCTATATTATTATCAATTGTTATCATTTCATTTTCATCTAATATTTTCTTCTTCTTTTCATTAATATTATTAAAATTATTTGAATCAAAAATTTTATTTCCTCTTTTTTCACACATATTGGTGTTCATTTTTTTATCACCATTTAATTGATATATTATATCATTAATTTCATAAACATTAGATTCTTTATTTTTTATATTATCATTATTTAATGATGTCTTCTTCACATCGTTACTCTCCAAAGTTGGATGGACAACTTCGTTTAACATTCTTTTATAAACAGTACTATTATATGTTATATCATTATTATAATATGAGCTATAATATAATCCTTCATCCATATCATTCTCATATATATCACTCTTATCAAAATTAATCGGATTGTTTGAATAGTAGGAAGTTTCATAGTTTTTATCCTCACTTAAAAAATATTTATGGTCACTCGGATAAATATTATTATAACGTTCAAATTTCTTATGGTTCCACTCGTTAACATCCATATAATTATCTTCTTCATCGTATTTTTCTCCTTCTTTATTATCTTTTTCTTGGTTATTATTTTTTTCTTGGTTATTATTTTTTTCTTGGTTATTATCTTTTCCTTTTTTATTTTCTTTTTCCTTTTCTCCTTTTTGTTCTCTTTCTTTTTTAATTTCCTTTACTTGTGAAATAAAATTACAAAACTTTTTATACATATATTCATCATTATTTATATTATTATATAAAGTATGTTCCTTCGAATTATTAGATAATAATAACATATAGTCACTTGGATCATAATTACTATTATTATATATTTCTTTGAAAACCTTTTCATATTCCTTTTTAAAATTCATAAAATTATTTATATTTGTTAATTTCTCAATATTATTTATTTTTTCAAATATATTCTTCAAATTATATAAAATCATATCATTTATTCTCTTTTTAATCATATAATTCCTAATATGTTTTCTGTATGTATAATTATTCATAAGAATATTTCTATTAATATTTAGGGGGATATTCTTTTTTTTCCTATTGTCATGATTTAATGGATGAATATATTTATCATTCCATAAAATATTTGATATTTTATCATTTCTATTAACATTTATTATATCTGATGAAGACATAGAAGGAAAAACAGGTGAAAAATTATAATAGGAATACAAATTCTTATTCTTTTCTGATAAAGGTTCTATATTTTTTATATCATCATATTTGTTCCTCTTCTTTAACTTTCCTTTCTTGTTTAAAAGAAAATCATAATAAGCCATTGTTATACATTTTTGTTCATACTTATCATTATGTGTATATTCAATTGATGTATTAAATTTAATATCATTGGATAAAATATTTATCATATAATCATGTATGTTTTTTAAAAAATATTCTTTACTCATGTATGTAAGTAAAAAAATATTTTGAAAAATACATAAAAGTAATAAATGACAAAAAAAATAAAAATATATTATTTCCAACTTATTGATAAGCCATCGAAACTCTTTAATAGAAAATACTTTTATACATTCATATATTTTTTTTAATCGTTTCTTTTTATTCTTCTCTTCCTTATTTATTATCATTAAATATCGTAAATATTCTTCTTTAAGAAATAAAATACTTTTCTTTCTTTTATTTTTTAATCTATTTATAAAACATATATTATTCTCTTCTTCCCATAATATATTTGTTATAAATACATTTAATAAATATTTCTTTATAAATATATCAAAAAGGAAAATATATTTATCTCCATTAAACCTAATACCCTTTTTTATAAAATTACACATAATTCTCTTATAATATGAAGAATTGCTATTTTTCTTGTTATATGTATCAATTTTTTTTTTTTCTTCTTTTCTTCAAAACATATTACATAAATATATTATATTCTATTACATATATTATAATTACTTATTTTTTTTTTATACAAACAAGAAAATTGTCATATATACATATATACTTTATAATAATCTATTATGAATCAATATCGTTAACTCTTTATTATATATAAATTTACTTTTTTCCAATAAAAAAAAAAAAAAAAAAAGAAAGGCAAATCATTAAGTCACACCTTTTATATATATATATATATATATATATATATATATGTATATATCACTCTGTATAAATATATATGTAAAATATATATACATATAATAAGTATATCTATTTTTACAATATTACAATTATTACATCATAGTTAAGTATGTATATATATATATATATATATATTTTATTAATTCTTTATATATATATATATATATATATATATATATATATATAACATTATATACATTCATTAGGGATATAATAAATGTGCTTCCCCTTACTTTTTTTTTCTTTTTTTTCTTTACTTTCTTTTCTTTTTTCAAAAGCTACAAAAATAATACAATTTCTCTTTTCAAATATAAATTTTTTCTACATGAACAAAATATATGCTCACATAAAAATTTAACAAACTATAAAAATCTAAAAATATATACATATAAAATAAATTAAAAAAATAAAGAAAATAAAATAAAAATATAAAATAATATAAAAAATATATATATTGTATTATATATGTATATCACATATTATATATATATATATATATATATATATATATATATATATATATAATATTTATTTATAACTATAAATATATATATATTTCTTATAAATTTGTAAGTTTTAAATATTACATAATAATAAATTATAATTTATGAAATATATACATATATAATATTATCATAAATTTTTATATATATATATTTTTTTTTTTCGATATATATATTATTATATAACTTTCATATTGATATTTATACTTAATAATAGTTCTTTATAAAGCAATTCATTTATTATACATAAAAAAAAAAAGAAACTAAGAAAGAAAAAAGAATTTGTATTATATATTTATTTTTCTTTTTATTATACATTATGCAAATATATTTTCCTCTCTTCTATTTCTTTCTTTAAATATAAGTTTGTAATTTTCTTAAGGCCCATATTTTTATTTCTTCGGATTTATAATGAATAATAATTATATTAATAATATAAATATAATATATACTGTACATTATATTATATAATACATATCAAAAAAAAAAAAAAAAAAAAAAAAAAAAAAAAAATTTTTATAAAATAAAATTTTATAAAAATTTTAAAAAAATATTATAAAAAAAATTTTTATAAATTTATAATTATTTTTTATAAAAAATAAAAAATATTTAATTTATAATATAATTAATATAAAAAAAAAAAAAAATAAAAAAAAAAAAAATTATAAAA